>NW_011889352.1:603189-611553 GCF_000151845.1 Pteropus vampyrus
GTTTTGTCTTATTCTTTCATTTGGAATATTTTCTTCTGTTTTCTCATTTTGTTTGACTTTCTGTGTTTCATTCTATGAAATAGATGAAATAACTACTTCTCCTGGTCCTGAAAGAGTGGCCTAGTGTAAGAGTTACCCCTGTATAGACTGCCTGTGCTGGTGGCTTTGGCTGGCTGGCGGGAACTGAGGTGGGTGTGGCCAAAATATCCCAGGGCACATAGCACTGGGGCCACGCAGGCAGCACAGCTGGTTGGAGCTGGGACAGGCACAGGCTTAGGTGGCCCAGGGTGCATGACTCTGGGCCCTCCCTGGTAGGGTGACAAGCTGGAGCTGGAGTGGATGTGGGCCAGGAGCCTGGGGCCTACTAAGGCGGCCTTGCAGCCTACCTAAAGCACTTGGAGCAAGCTCCAGCTCACCTTATCTAGGAGGAAGGAAAACAAACAATGGTGCTCTCCAGTGTCTCTGATCCCAGATTTCCAGCAGTTCCATATCCATCTGGCTTTTGGAGTAGTAAATAGATTTCCCTCATGTACATAGTCTAGGTGCCCTTTAACCCGCTCTCTTTTCATTGTGCTCCAGAGCAGGCAAATCTGCTTGCAGGCTCCTCTGTGAAATTCCCTGCCACATGGAGAGTGGGGTTCCCATGTCTCCTAACCTTCTCTATGTGGGCCCTCTATTGTTTGTTGTACAGAAGCTGTTCGAGCAGTTGTTCTTACGGAGGAATTCTATATGTGGGTATATGTTTGGCGTGTCTGTGGGAGCAGAGTTCAGGGTCTCCCTATGCTGCCATCTCGGACCCTTCCCGTGCTAACCGTTCTTTCACTTTAATTCACAGATCCTCAATCACTAACCTAAAGAGGGTAGAGAAAAGCCTTTTCTTCCCTGACAATTGTTACCACCTCAGAGGGATGTTCCCTAACCATTCTATCTCAGTTTGGTCTCTTTCCCCTTTTTGTTTCCCAAAGCACTTATCATAACTTATTATGATTTTATTTATTTGTCTGCTTACTAGTTTTTGTCTGACTTTCCATTACAATGTAAGCCGTGTGGAGGCAAGGACAGTACCTATTTCATTCACAACTGAATACTCACGGCCTAGCATGGTACTTGGCATATAACAGGAGTTCATGAAGTACTTTGTAAATGAATAGATGAGGAACTCCATCCACAGGCATTTATTGTTGAGTCTTCACTCATCTCAGTTCAACAGTCACTTTAAGAACTTATTAGGTGCCATGATAGTGCTCAGTGTTAGCGACACATAAAGGTTGACTCCCTGTCCTTGAGCTTACAGGAAAATGAGCACCTATGCTGGGCCCTGTGAGGGGCAAATATGAGAAAGAAGACATAATTTCTCCCTCGAGAAGTTTACTGACATTAGAGGAGGGGAGGAGAAACAAGAAAATATGCAAAAAGGAGCTTGGAAACAAACACAACTCCAAGTATACTTATTTAGTACACAAATAAAACAGACACTGTTCAACTATTCTCTCCACCTTTGTTTAGGGAATAGTTCAGGTCATTTTGCTAATTACATTGGATGGAGCTCATGTGACTTCTGTGTCATTTATACACCTAAGCCTGAGGAGTGCTTGTCCCTTGGGCACACAGACCCACTGATAAGCATCACTGATCCCCTCTTGGCAACACTTTGGATAGTCACGTAGCCTCTAAAGCACCTAGCAGACGGTCTCTCTGCCTCAGTCAGGGGCTTTTTAGCCAGAAGGGCCAAAGATTGGTTGAATTTAATTCCTTCACCTCCCTCCCCGAAAAGAAGTAAATAAAAGAGAGAGTTTATTAAAATTATTTCAATGCACATGAACCCAAGAGAACCCGAATAGTCAGGCCAGGCCTAGTGTTCTTAGAGCATGTCTTCAGTTCTCCAGATTCCCAAGTTCAAATTTCTAAATCACTTTATCTTCCTGAGTTAGGCCTTAAGATCTAGGTGCTGGCTGGCCTATGAAAAGAAAGCCACTGGGTTAGGTAGCCACAGCCTGATGCAACCAGCCTACATCTGAGCAGGAAAGTGTGGTATCAAACAAGTCCCCTACACCAGAGAAGATGACCCCAGAAGGAGACTGGGTCAGGTAGAGTGATCGACCTTTGTCTAGGACCAAGAGATTTCATTGGAAGTATAGCTTTTAGGGCTAAAACCAGGAAAGCTCCAGGCAAACCCAGGCGATCTGATCACCAGTACAACCAACAGCACGTCTGTTTTACGCCCGTATATCATTAATTCTGAGGAAAACATTTCTTCACATTAAACATTACTAAAATCAGAATGTGTTTTAAATAGGTGGCATCCTGCAATAGCTGTCAGCTGGGATTGAAGCTGAGTTCTCCCAGAGAGGATGCATGTTTGCTGGTGACTTCTGAGGTACTCGTAATCAGACCACCTTATATTAGTATTTTGTTTGAGTTTTTTAGACCATATTGACAGGGCGAATTCAAACCTCAAACCTGCATGAGGACAGGTTTGTGGTTCAAATTCTCAAGAAAGAATTGCTTTTCTTCCCACCACACAGTGCCAAGATAGACAGGCACATTTCTAGCCCATCTCTTCTTTGGGAAGATTTCTTTATCTCTGGTGTCCCAGCTTTTGTGTGATGTCTCCCTCTTCAGCACTTTTTTTCTTGCTTAGTGGTACATAAATAATGGTACAGCTTACAGTTGATGGTATCTCAGATTGGATAAAGTACCAATGTAAGCTGTTGGGGCTTGGGTGATCAAGCCCCAATAGCTTACATGGGGTGGAGGGCCACATTGGTGCTCCAGGAAGGCACAGTACTGGATTCCCCAGGAACGCAGGACTGGATCCAGAGAATATAAAAACCATTCTCCCCATCTAGGCCTCTTGGCCCCCGTGAGCATTGCTCTGAGCTCAGGGGTCACCTCATGGACCTGCACAGCCCAGCAGGCAACCTATTTAAAAAGCTTTTTTTTTTTTCCCATCAGTTTCACAAGACAGGTCAGTGTTTAGAAACAACAGTAGCTTTGCTATCCCTACAAACAGAGGCCATATGTGTGAAACGGTAAACCTCTCCGAACATCTGCCCTATGTGGCAAACCTGAGGAGGCAGAGTTCTCATAGAAAGAAAGAGGAAGAGGCGGTGTTTAAACTTAGAAACCAGTATCCAAATTTTGTAACTCCCAGATTTTTCTTCATTTCCCCAGGCCACTCTGCATTTACTGGATGTGTGATGACTGGTCCCTTTTATTAGTCCACTCAGGGACATTCCCTGAGGGCCTTCTCCACCCAAAGCACCATGTTTTCAGGGCCTGCTCAGCCAGTCTCTCCTCTCGGCTTTCTAGGCCACCACTTCTATTACCTAAGATGATTTTTAAGATTCCTACTAACACGATGTCTCAGTATTTGTAGACTGGTTAATCAGTTTCACCTCTTACTTTCAGTATTTTCTAGCCAGACTTACCAGACTTAACACGGAGCCACGGCAAACACATTAAGTGGTCCTATTCATGGCCCATGGTTTGCCTTTCTTGATATCATATCTCAGCTTCCTAGGTTAAGCTCCTTCTACCCCAGCTCAGGACAAGACTGCACCCTCCAGATGCACTGAGGCCAGCCACAGTGAAGGCAGAGGCAGGTGCTCTGGCCTCTTGCCTTGGGGGCAGGTACACCTGTACCCTGCAAAGGTTTTCCCAGCTCTGCCCAGCCTTCCTGAGCTGGAGAGTGGGGGTAGGGAGGACAGGTATGCCAATTCCAGGTTGACAAAGGGAAAGAAGTATGAGATTTTTGCAAGTACTAAGAATTCAGTTTGAAAATTAAAAAACAGAAACCTCATTTAAAATGGAGTCGAGAGGCTAGAAGAGAGAACTCTCATGTCACGCAACCGCACACCACTGATCCCAACAGGAAGAGATGTACTTTGCATCTTTGATGGAAAGTGACACTGCTCTACCACCTCAGCAGGAGGAAGACTCTCCTTGCCCAGTAACAGCTCAGCCAACAGGGACTGCCATAACTAAGCCAATGAAAAGTCACTACATTTTGAACTTGTACTTTCTTCCAATGGACTCTTCATTTACAACAGCCCCTCCTAAATCCATAAAAGAGCATTTCTCTCTTTGACTTCCCTGGACTTGCTTGAGGTTTGCCATTATACCAATTTGCCATTAGAGTGCATGTCCTGACGTGCAGTTCTTTGTTGTTCCCAAATAAACCCATTTACTTGAGAAATAGCTAGCTATTTGTTTAAGATCAACACCAGCATACACAAGAAAGAGCTTACATTGTCTAGTTTAATCTAAATCATATGATAAGGCTTGAGGGTGTGTGTTGCTTAAAGTGGGACTAGGGGTGTGGTTTGGCTAAAAACATCCTTGGGTTTAGATTCAGAACTACACATCAAAACCCTTCCTTTTCTGTCTGTATAACTTTGCGTAAGCTTCTTTAACAGTTTAGACCTTAGTTTCTCCATCTGTAAAAAGGGAGTTATTATTTTTATTTTAGGGTTATGTGAGGATTAAATGGGATTAACCCATGCTTTAAAACCTGCTTTGTAGGCATTAAAGCATTACACAAAAAGAGTACTTAACTTATGCCTGGGAGGGAAGAAAAAGAGCTATTATGTTTAATGCAGTGTTTTTCAAAGAGCATGTTGTGAGCCATCAGCGGGTGGTGAAAAAAACTTAGTGGGTTCTGATCAACATTTTAACAATGGAATAGAATAGAAAATATCAATCCATATTGCGAGTAATAAGGATAGGTATTGTTTCTTTTATTTAAGTTATCTGTGTGTGTGTGTGTATTAGTATGTGTATTGTGATGTAAAATCTATGTCTTTTACATCACAACACACATACTAACACTTTATTTCTGTGGTAAATAATGGAACTAGAAATAAAGGGAGCCGTTTGTGCTTTGTTGTACTTTTTAACTGCAGCATTTCCACATTCCAAGAGTGGGAGAAAAATTCATCTCAGGAAAGAATTTATCTTTTGTTTGGAAAAAACACTTTAACAGGCCTTTTGGTGATCCAAAGGTAGAGCCCTGAGGCCAGGTTGAAGGGCTTGTGACTAAACTGCTCTGCATGGTAAAGCCAATGTCCAAGGGTTTCTTTTTCCTTTGCTGGTCCTAGAAGTAGCAATTTGGGGCCTGGAATCTCAGAGAAGAGGGGGTTTTGGCTAGGCCTGAGGGAGGCCTTGAGTAAAGGCCTCTCCACACAGTGTGACCAGAAGATCCAGGAGCTCTCTGTACTAAATACTAGGTGAGTTCTCCTTGCCTGCATTAAGCCCTTACATGGGTCTTCAAGCCTTCAGTATCGTTGATTAAGCATCCTAACCTGGTTCTCTTCAGATAGCCCTGCCTCAGGAATGACAGGCAGGTCCTGGTTTGGAAGCAAAGTGCCTCAGAGGGAATGGGAGGTGTGTAGAGCCTGCGACAGGAGTGCTGGAAGAATCCAGAAATCAGAAGTAGTAAAAGTAAGAGAAGACAGACCACATAGGTGAATATGTGTCTGGGAATCCTTGGCAATATTTGGAAGGGGACTAGAATTCCTCTGGCCTCAGAGCATGGGCATTTCTTGGAATATTTAAGTAAAAGGTAATTCTGGAAGGCTGAAAAATGTAGGAACTCCAACCGTGTTAAGGTCTGATGAGGCTCAAACATAATTGAAAATTAAAAAAGTAGTGATCTGTAGCTTCGAGCAAAACTCGGCTGGACTGTGATCATCACCAATGCTATTATTATGGTTACTACGACCATCTCCTTCCACAGAGCACAAGCTCATGACCCTGGTAGGCAGAACAATGGTCCCCCAAAGATGTCTGCATCCTAGCCTGTGAATATGCTAAAGTATACAGCAAGGGGAAATTAAGATTGTAGGAGGAATTAAGGTTGCGTATAATTAGAACAACTAATCCTAAAATTTATACGGAACCACAAAAGACCCCAGCTAGTCAAAGAACTCTTGAAAAAGAACAAAGCAAGAAGGATCACAATCCTTGATATCAAACTGTTAGGTAGCTAATCAGACATGAACAACAGGGGAACAAAGGAATAGGGGTCCAGCTCTGTAACCACAGAAAGTTCCCTTGAAGATCTTCCTTAAGTGCCTCCCAGAAATACCTCTCTTTTAGGGTTGTAAATTACTCCAAATCCTAGAGAACAAAGGCCATAAAAGCTGCTGGGCTAAACCAGCTACAAATACATGCACAGAAAGTACTGCCCCTAACTTCAGCCTCATTATACCATCATTATAATCTCATTACTATGCCTGGAAGTTCATGAATCCAATTATAACAGACTGAATTCTGAGTAAGCACATGCGTACTAGACAAAGTTATACAGCAACCAGGTGTCAGTAAGGCAATCTCACTTGTCAGTCATCTAGGAATGTCTTTAGGACCACCTCATCATGGTCCCCAAATATAATGCAGACCTCTCCCTCCTCCAACATTGCAGCTCTCCATCTTCCTTGACCATAACCTGTACCCCCTCCATAGAGGTACATAACCTCATTTCTACTCGGCCAGCCGGTTTTAGGCTTGACCTGTCTTCTACCGTACAATGTACTTTTAATAAACAAATATTTATCATATTCATTGAGTTGAAATTTATTTCTTCAGTAGTGAAAAGTACCTAGAAGTGTGTGAATTATCAGAACTCCAATCGCTCCATTGGCAACAAAACTATACTGCAAAGCTACAATAATCAAAACAGCATGGTACAAGCATAAAAACAGATACATAGATCAATAGAATAGAATAGAGAGCTAAACAGAAATAAATCCTTGTTTATATGGTCAATTAATCTATGACAAAGGAGGCAAGGATATACATGAGGTAACAGACAGTCTTCAATAAGTGTTATCAGCAAAACTAGACAGATACATGCAAAAAGAATAAAACTGGACCGCTTTCTTACACCACATACAAAAATAAACTAAAAATGAATTAATGACCTAAATGTTAGACCTGAAACTTAAAACTCCTGGTAGAAAACATAAGCAGTGAACTCTTTGATATCCCTTTGAGCAATACCTTTTTGGATATATCTCTTCAAGCAAGGAAAACAAAAGAAAAAAAAATAAACAAATAAGACTACATCAAACTAAAAAGTTTTTACACAAGGAAGGAAACAATTAACAAAACAAAAGACAACCAACCTACTGAATAGAAGATATTCACCAATTATACATCTGATAAGGGGTTAATATGCAAAATACATAAAGAACTCATAATTTAACACTAAAAAAGCAAATAAGCCAATGAAAAAAAATGGGAAGAAGACCTGAATAAACATTTCTTCTAAGAGGACAGATGGCCAACAGATATATGAGAAGATGCTCAACATCACTAATTATCAGGGAAATGCAAATTAAACTAGAATGAGATAACACCTCACTGGTTAGTCAGAATGGCTGTCATCAATAAATCAACAAACAACAAGTGTTAGTAGGATCATAAATTAGCACGGCCACTGTGGAAAACAATATGGATATACCTCAAAAAATTAAAAATAAAGCTGCCATACAATCTAGCAATTCCACTTCTGGGTATTCATCTGAAGAAATCCAAAACACTAATTTAAAAAAATATATGTACCCCATGTTCATTGAGGCATTACTAGTAATAGCCAAAATATGGAAATAACTTAGACGTCTATCAATAGATGAAATAGCTAAAGATATGGTGTATGTGTGCGTGTGTGTGCGCGCGCACGTGTGCGCATGCACAATGGAATGTTATTCAACAATAAAAAATAATGAAATCTTGTCATTTGCAACAACATAGATGAATTAGAGAGTATTATGCTAAGTGAAATAAGTCAGACAGAAAGTCAAATACCATATAACCTCATTTATATGTGGAATCTAAAAACATAAGCAAATGAATAAACAAAACAGAAACAGATCCATAGATACAGAGAACAAGCTGATGGTTGCCAAAGGGTAGGGTTTAGGGGAATGGGGATACAAAAAATATAATGTTGGCGAAATTCTTTTTCTTAAAATCAAAAAAAGGCATTCATTTTTCCAATTAAAAAAAGAAAAACAACCAGGCTTATGGTGAATGGGAGAGCAAGAATTACCTGGGGCAGAAGTACAGGTAATGGAGGGAGAAGAGGATGCCAGGGAGTGGGAGAGTGAAGGGAGAGTATGGGCAAAAGGCCAGTTCAAGCATTTCTCTCCTAAGAAATCAATGGACTGTCTTCCCTTCCCTGGGGCTGAGGCCACTGGGATTGGTGGGCCAAGTTAGGGCTAGGTTATGTTTAGAGTGGGTGTATTTCTTTAAAAAAAAAAAATAGCTTAACAGATAACCTTAAAATAGGGAGATTATCTTGAATTATCCAGGTAAGCCCAATGCAATCACAAGCATCCTTAAATGTGGAAGAGGGTAGCA
>NW_011889352.1:612613-651557 GCF_000151845.1 Pteropus vampyrus
CTGGCTCTAGGTACTTAAAGTTATGATGTCCATTATGTTATAGTCGTTCTTCCATATGTTCTTCTGACTAAGTCCTCAGTGGTGCCTGTCAACAGCGGAGCTCTCGAGTGCTTACCAACAACGGGTGTCAATGACAACATCTTGGCACGGTTTGCTCAATGTAAAAAAATCACATTTGTGAATGTGGACTGGATCAGAACTATTTCACTTAAGTCATAAGCAAGCGGATATGAAATCATAACAAAGCAATACACAACATGACCTATATCCATTATAATATCATGGATACTGAGTATTTTTGCTGCCTTAAAAGTCTTCTGTGCTCCTTTAATTCACCTCCGCCCCAACCAACCCCCTGGCAACCATTGATCTTTTTATTGTCTTCATAGCTTTTCTTTTCCAGAAAGTCATACAGTATGGAGCCTTTTCTTTCTTTCTTTCTTTTTAACGCCTACAGCATTTGGTCTTCCTAGGTGGTCTCCCATCCAAGTACTAACCAGACCCGACTCTGCTTAGCTTCCGAGATCAGGTGAGATCGAGCACGTTCAGGGTGGCATGGCCATAGACTGGAGCCTTTTCTTATTGGCTTCTTTCACTTAGTAATATGAATTTAAGATCCCTTTCTTTCTTTTCATGGCTTAATAGCTCATTTCCTTTTAGTGCTGAATAATGTTGCATTGTCTGGATATAACACAGTTTATTTATTATTATGTACTGAAGGACATCTAGGTCGCTTCCAAGTCTAGGCAATTATGAATAAAAATATGTGTGCAAGTTTTTGTGTGGACATAAATTTTCAACTCTTTTGGGTAAATACCAAGGAACATAATTGCTGGATTGAATGGTAAGAGTACATTTAGTTTTTTTAAAAAAACAAAAAATAAACAAAAAAAAAAACAAAAAACTAGCAAACCATATTCCAAAGTGGCTGTACCACTTTGCATTCCGACCAGCAATGAATGAGAGTTTCTATTGCTCCACATCCTTGCCAGCATTTGGTGTTGTCAGTGTTCTGGATTTTGGCCATTCTATTAGTGTGTAATGGTATCTCATGATTTATCTCATTGTTGTTTTAATTAATTTGTGTTGTTTTAAGCCACTATAGCAGCAATAGAAAACTAATACAATGACATTGTGCAAGGAGGTGACAAGGGACCAGGAGAGGAGGTCTAACTCAGTGCTGCCACCAGCTCACTGTGTTTCCTTGTAGAGGTTACCTGACTCTTCTGGGCCTCAGACACCTGGAGACTGATAAACTAGGAGCAATAATTCCTGCTGTAGCTATAGCAGGAAACAGTGAATCAATGTGGGATATGATGGCTGTAGTAACAATAACCTTGGAAGCTGCCATTGGAGAAAGCTTGAAAGGCTGAGGGCATGGTTTTATAGCTCTATCGGTGTTGGTGCTTTTGGTGGATTCAGCCTCTTAAGGAGGCCATCAGCCCAAGTCATGACACAGCCCAACATGACTTGGCAAGACTCCAGGCCTGCCTAAAGAAGTAAGCAGGGACAAGAGCTGACCCTTCTGGGGAGCCCAGGCAGGGCATGAGTCAGGCATGGTTGTGTTTGGCAAGACTTCCACCCAGACTTCCTTTCTAGAGTAGGAACTGCTCAAGGGCAAGGCCTTGCTGACATCTGGATTTGGCAAAACTACCCTTAAGTTCCCAACAGATCACACCCATTCACTGAAGATATTTGCTCAGCAGATCTTAAGCCAGACATAGACTCGTAGGAAGTATCACTTAATAATAACAGCCTCCAAGTGTTCTCCACTCATGGTTATTAATCCTAAGAATACTGCATTGATATTCACCTTCCACAGAGGTGTGCACAGGTTCTAGAACTTGCACAAGGGCAGGCTTAGTAAGAGGTAGAGCCAGGATGTAAACTCAGATAGATCTGCCTGGCCTTAAAGTATCCTGCGTCTTATATACCTAGCAGAAAGGGAGCTGGGAGATGAACAAGTCCTGACCCTCATTTTATAAATGAAGAAGAAAAGTGACTTGTCTAAGTTTACTCAGCTAGCTAGAACCAGAGTTAGACCCATTATTCTTTCTACTAATCTTTGGAGATGGGTGGTTGTAGACTTCTTTGAGAAGCTGATATAAACTATAATTCCCTCTCCTGAAACGAACATTGACACATAATTAGTTTACTTACGATCTTGGGGTGAGTTTGTGAACCATCCCTATCTATGAAGCCCAAGTTAAGAGCTTCTGCATTATAACCTCTGCTTCTCTAGAGTGCAGGGTTATGAATGGGGTGGGAACTCAAGGGTGCCTGTATATCAACAAGCATTGTAAAGAGATGATTTGTTTTCCCTATAGTCAGGTACCCATTTTTCACCCATCTTTATTTTTTATAACAGCTATGTTGAGACACATGATTCACATACTACACAACAAGCTTTTCTGCCACTGCTGCCTCCTCCACACTTCTGGAAAATGAGAAAAATTCTACAACTCCTTGCATCATGAAATTGCTAAGAAACCCTATAAGGTTTTACCTATGTGGTAATCATTAGTGCTTTTGCCATATAGTCATTTCCATTTTATCACTTTCTAGGCACATGTTAGAATTTTACTTGATATCCTTGCAGTTGAGTAGAGCCATGTGATCAGTTCCAGCCAATGATTTTCTTTAGCTAGTGAATTTTAAGCAGAAGTGGCACATGTCATTTGGGGGCCAACTGTTTAATTTCTGAGTGAGACCTATCATGACATTGTCATGGTCACTAGCAATGTTCTGAGTAGTAACCACTTCATTGCCCTAGATCTTAGAGTGAGCAGGCAAAAGTCATGAAAACAGAATACCTAATGCATCTTTAATAAATATATACTAAAAGTGAGAAATGAAACTTTGTTGTTTTAAGGTATTGAGATTTCTTTTCTTTTTTTCTTCTTCTTTCTTTCTTTCTTTCTTTTTTTATTTATTTATTCATTTATTTATTTATTTATTTATTTCTTTCTTTCTTTATATATTTATTTATTTGCAGCATAATCCAGTCTATTGTGGCTGATAAAATATGTGAATGTGCTTTAAAAACTACAGGACACTTAAAAATATAAGGGATTATTATTATACCAAATCGTACTCCCACCGCAGCTCTACCTGACATTGTCAAAGTCTTCACCTTGGGACAATGTATATTCTGTCAAAGTGGATGATTGCTCATCAACGTCTTTACCACAGTCCCAGTGCAATTCCTAAAAAGGAAACATTTTAGACTTCTCTGGGGATGGCAGCAGAACTCACCATCCACTAATGAAATGGCCTTTGCTTTGAAGAACATAGTTTCATCCTACAAATGTAGCCCGAGAAGGAGGTTTGGGAAGTTGCACTGCTCATTTTACCTGATTTCTTCCCTGTGAACTCAGTTAAGCCATTCTTGATGCAGTTAGCAGTCTGGCAAAAGTTAAAGGAGGCCATCCTAGAGACAGTATTTGAGATATTGCACCAGAGAACCAAAATAACCAATCACAAGAAAGAGAATGATACAGAAAAAAAGGTCCTTGCATTTTCATTTTACTAGATCTCATAAATTATATAGGCAGTCCTGGCCAAAGGTGAAACAGTTCCTGTGTCCTCTCTCTTCTCAGAAGGGCTTGTCACTCTAGAATTCAGTTCATTTTGCTGCCTTATGACCTTAGTTCTCTGATGGGTTCAAGAAATTTGTGATTTGCAGCCTACAGGCATATTTTATTTGGTTGCACTTCACTTTATTGCACTTCACAGATGTGGGTTTTACAAAGTGAAGGCAAGACCCTCCAACAGCAAAAAGGTTATAACTCGCTTTTTTGTGATACTCGCTCTATTGCAGTGGTCTGGAACTGAACCTGCAATATCTCCAAGGTGTCTCTGTATCTGTCTTTTTCTCATTGTTTGGATGGGGCTTTGTTCTTTAGTCTCTTGTAGCTTTCTACACCCTAAGTAGAAACTGAACTATTTCTCTTAGAATCTATTTGGGGCCTCAAAGGGAGGTAAGAATGCTATGTTTGGCTACAAATGTGTAGTGGGTAACCTGCGAGAAGGTAAGTTGGTGGTGGACAAGTAATTATCTTTGGATGGCATGACTTTTTCCTACTTTTTATTTGACTGTATGTTCCCAAATTATTTTTTACGATGAGCAATCATGTGATAAAAACACTGAATTTGAAATATTTTTTTAAAACAACTGTTCTAATGACAGTGCAATAATTCCCGAAAGCCCCGTCTCTGGACTCACCAGAGAAAACAGCATACTCAGAGGCACCAAGGGATACTGGACAGAAGGTTCACGGGACAAATGAACAGAGCTCTGCTGTTCTAGGACACAGGACCGTCAGCTCTGGCTCAGTTGGCAGGAAGGCTACTCTCTGTATACTTCCTTTCAGAGGCACCACTTCCTCCCAGCAGGGGAGCACCAGGGTGTGGCCCCTCTTCCTTTGCTCTTATTCTACCTTGGTGGGAATGGAGCAGGTGCCAGTCCAGGTACTGAGTGGCTATTTCTCGCTGAGATGACATGCTTTCCTAGCACTCTCTGTGGAAACTGCCAAGACCTTAGTGAAAAATAAACAGGATCGTATAAAAACATTGGGCAGGTAGTCAGAAGTCTTATTCCCAGTTCTGCCACTAAGTTTGTCACCTGAGACGAATCACTGAGCCACCTCAAGCCTCAGTTTCATTATCTATAAAATAAAGGTAGCAATCATGACCATCTCATGGGTTTTTTTTTTTTTAGGAAACCCACTGCAATGATATAATATAGAACATTTTGCAAACTATAAAAAATCATCATCATTCTTCTTCTTAAGCAAATTAGCCCTGGGAGTGGAATGGGGCGAGAGAAAATAGGCTCCCAAAGTCACTTGCAAATTGAATATTTGGAGGCAAAATTTAGAGATAATAACAGTATCTCTCTATTCTCTTGTCTCTTAACCACCCTGCTCTCTCCACCCCCAACTGTAGAATCTCAGAGTGTGTGGGTGTGGTTGTAGGAAAAGGCTGCCCCTGTAATTACAAAACTCAGGGGGCCCCCTTCCTGTCACCTTCTACCCTGGCTCAGTGAGCAAGTGTGTTGCAGGAAAGCCTTACTCATATAAGATCAAGTAGAAATGATTAAGTACCTGGCAAGTGTTTCTCTGCTAACCGATCACTAATCCTTTAATTGAAAAGGAGGAGCCCCTTAATGACAATGGCTGTGACATCTTCTCAGTCCCTGCCTTTGTGTTCAATGTAGATGCTACCTAGCTGATCTCTCTGGAAGAAGAGAACTCCTCCCACAAACAGGGTTTGTGCTCCAGTCCTCAGGTCACAGAAACACATCCTCCCTCTGCAGCTCCTCAAACAAATGGAGACTCCTAGATGGCAGGGCTCAAGGACCAAGGCCGTATAGCCAGGTTATCCCATGGGAGCTGTTTAGGAGAGGACTGGACCAGGGATAGAGCTGGCACTACTGGCTGGTGGGCAATAGAGCACATTTAAAATGATACTTCCCTTTAATTAGCTTCTTTTTGTGTTGTAGAGCCTGATGATTTGACCATTGATATTATCTCTTTTTTTTATAATATATTCATTTCAAAATTATATATATGAGCATCTATAAAAATATCTCTCAACCCGAGATCTCAAATATTAATAACTTACATTCACTTATGTTATTTCCCACACTTTTACTTTTATTTTGTATTTATAATTTCCTTTTTCTTAAAGTAGTTTAATGCTATGCTTAATTATGTTTAATTAATGTTAAATTGTATTTAATGAATGTAAGATTTAATTCATGTTTAGTTTTAGCTGTTTTTAAATTTTATAGAAAAGTTACTAATTACATATCTTTTAGATCACTCAGCACATATAACAGAATTATAGTGTAGGAACTATGCTCCATGCAGTTGCAATTCCTAGTTTTCATTGTTGTATAATATCCCACTGTGTGAATATATCAGTTTATTTCTCCACTTACCTGTCAGTGGGCATTTTAGGGACTTCTGAGTTTGTTTTTTTAATTTGTTTTTGTTATTTTGTATGGAGCTGCTAAGAATATTCTTTTATGTGTATCCTGATGGAAGTGTCAGATCATGGAGAATGTGAATATTCTATTTTAAAATACATTACTATGGTCAAATTTATCAATCTTTTCTCTTTTGGGTTATTGCTTTCTTGCACTTTAATAAAAGAAAATTTTATTAAAGAAAAACCTTTTTCTAGTGCATCTATCTTTTCTACCAAGATAAACATATGAAGACATGCTTTGACACTGTCCTTAATTCATTTAGAGTTAATTCATGAGTGTGGTGTTAGATGGGATTCTGTTTCATTTTTATACCTGTGGATTTTTTTTAGCTGCGGTTATTGAATAGTTCTTCTCTTCCCCACTGACGTAGCACAGTTATTAATATTGTATTTCACACTGATTCTTCAAAGGGAAAAATTTTTTACACATAGTCTTAATAAAACATTATGTTGACATATTACTGTTAAAAGATTATATAGACATATTACCTTAAAAAAAAAAAACTGTTGAAAAGCAATCACTTCTGGAAAATGTATTCCCCACTGGCTATTCCTCCTCCCTTTCCCTCATGGCATCAGTCAAGCACCTGATTGGTCCAGCAGAGCCAGAGGAAAGTTTTGCTATTGGTAAGTAGGGTACTCACAGATTCATCTGGACTAAAATCAGAGACTACTTCAAGGGCCTGAGGGAACCAGGTCTGGGGATGCTAGTCTGGGAATGGGCGAATTAGAACCAATCTGACCAAAAGGGCACTGTTATGGGTTAGGTTGAATTGTGTTCGCCCACAAGATATGTCCCAGCCTCTGAATCTGTGCATGTGATCTTATTTGGACATAGGGTCTTTGTCGATGTAATCAAGTTAAGATGAGATCACACTAGATAAGGGTGGGCCCTGATCCAATGACTGGTATCCTTATAAGAAGAGGGAAATTTGAACACAGACATGAGGAGAAGGCCATGTGAAGATGGAATTAGGTATTAGAGTGATTATCTAACAGCCAAGAAATGCCAAAGATTGTCAGCAACCATGAAAAACCGAGAAGATGCAGGAAAGGATCCTTCCTTGAAGCCTTCAGAGAGGGCATGGCCTGCTACCACCTTGATTTCTGACTTCTAGCCTCCAGAATTATAAGAGAATAAATTTCTGTTGTTTTAAGCTACCCAGTTTGTGAGGTTTTACTAGGGAAGCCCTAGGGAGCTAATACAGACACCTTCTCCTCTACCAAACAATAACAACGGTTAGTGTGAGGGCATAAAGATGACTGTTAGTTTGCAGCCTTCCTTATCCTTATGAGAGTCCTGGCTCCACTCTCATCTGTCTCTCCTGGACCTCATCTTCTGAGGGAAGGAGCCCTGCTCTGCAAGCCATTCTTGAGATAAAAATCAGGGGAAGGGAGGAGGCATGACTTTTTCCTACTTTTTATTTGACTGTATGTTCCCAAATTATTTTTTACGATGAGCAATCATGTGATAAAAACACTGAATTTGAAATATTTTTTTAAAACAACTGTTCTAATGACAGTGCAATAATTCCCGAAAGCCCCGTCTCTGGACTCACCAGAGAAAACAGCATACTCAGGGGCACCAAGGGATACTGGACAGAAGGTTCATGGGACAAATGAACAGAGCTCTGCTGTTCTAGGACACAGGACCTTCAGCTCTGGCTCAGTTGGCAGGAAGGCTACTCTGTGTATACTTCCTTTCAGAGGCACCACTTCCTCCCAGCAGGGGAGCACCAGGGTGTGGCCCCTCTTCCTTTGCTCTTATTCTACCTTGGTGGGAATGGAGCAGGTGCCAGTCCAGGTACTGAGTGGCTATTTCTCGCTGAGATGACATGCTTTCCTAGCACTCTCTGTGGAAACTGCCAAGACCTTAGTGAAAAATAAACAGGATCGTATAAAAACATTGGGCAGGTAGTCAGAAGTCTTATTCCCAGTTCTGCCACTAAGTTTGTCACCTGAGACGAATCACTGAGCCACCTCAAGCCTCAGTTTCATTATCTATAAAATAAAGGTAGCAATCATGACCATCTCATGGGTTTTTTTTTTTTTAGGAAACCCACTGCAATGATATAATATAGAACATTTTGCAAACTATAAAAAATCATCATCATTCTTCTTCTTAAGCAAATTAGCCCTGGGAGTGGAATGGGGCGAGAGAAAATAGGCTCCCAAAGTCACTTGCAAATTGAATATTTGGAGGCAAAATTTAGAGATAATAACAGTATCTCTCTATTCTCTTGTCTCTTAACCACCCTGCTCTCTCCACCCCCAACTGTAGAATCTCAGAGTGTGTGGGTGTGGTTGTAGGAAAAGGCTGCCCCTGTAATTACAAAACTCAGGGGGCCCCCTTCCTGTCACCTTCTACCCTGGCTCAGTGAGCAAGTGTGTTGCAGGAAAGCCTTACTCATATAAGATCAAGTAGAAATGATTAAGTACCTGGCAAGTGTTTCTCTGCTAACCGATCACTAATCCTTTAATTGAAAAGGAGGAGCCCCTTAATGACAATGGCTGTGACATCTTCTCAGTCCCTGCCTTTGTGTTCAATGTAGATGCTACCTAGCTGATCTCTCTGGAAGAAGAGAACTCCTCCCACAAACAGGGTTTGTGCTCCAGTCCTCAGGTCACAGAAACACATCCTCCCTCTGCAGCTCCTCAAACAAATGGAGACTCCTAGATGGCAGGGCTCAAGGACCAAGGCCGTATAGCCAGGTTATCCCATGGGAGCTGTTTAGGAGAGGACTGGACCAGGGATAGAGCTGGCACTACTGGCTGGTGGGCAATAGAGCACATTTAAAATGATACTTCCCTTTAATTAGCTTCTTTTTCTGTTGTAGAGCCTGATGATTTGAGCATTGATATTATCTCTTTTTTTTATAATATATTCATTTCAAAATTTTATATATGAGCATCTATAAAAATATCTCTCAACCCGAGATCTCAAATATTAATAACTTACATTCACTTATGTTATTTCCCACACTTTTACTTTTATTTTGTATTTATAATTTCCTTTTTCTTAAAGTAGTTTAATGCTATGCTTAATTATGTTTAATTAATGTTAAATTGTATTTAATGAATGTAAGATTTAATTCATGTTTAGTTTTAGCTGTTTTTAAATTTTATAGAAAAGTTACTAATTACATATCTTTTAGATCACTCAGCACATATAACAGAATTATAGTGTAGGAACTACGCTCCATGCAGTTGCAATTCCTAGTTTTCATTGTTGTATAATATCCCACTGTGTGAATATATCAGTTTATTTCTCCACTTACCTGTCAGTGGGCATTTTAGGGACTTCTGAGTTTGTTTGTTTTTTATTTGTTTTTGTTATTTTGTATGGAGCTGCTAAGAATATTCTTTTATGTGTATCCTGATGTAAGTGTCAGATCATGGAGAATGTGAATATTCTATTTTAAAATACATTACTATGGTCAAATTTATCAATCTTTTCTCTTTTGGGTTATTGCTTTCTTGCACTTTAATAAAAGAAAATTTTATTAAAGAAAAACCTTTTTCTAGTGCATCTATCTTTTCTACCAAGATAAACATATGAAGACATGCTTTGACACTGTCCTTAATTCATTTAGAGTTAATTCATGAGTGTGGTGTTAGATGGGATTCTGTTTCATTTTTATACCTGTGGATTTTTTTTAGCTGCAATTATTGAATAGTTCTTCTCTTCCCTACTGACGTAGCACAGTTAATATTGTATTTCACACTGATTCTTCAAAGGGAAAAATTTTTTACACATAGTCTTAATAAAACATTATGTTGACATATTACTGTTAAAAGATTATATAGACATATTACCTTAAAAAAAAAAAACTGTTGAAGCAATCACTTCTGGAAAATGTATTCCCCACTGGCTATTCTTCCTCCCTTTCCCTCATGGCATCAGTCAAGCACCTGATTGGTCCAGCAGAGCCAGAGGAAAGTTTTGCTATTGGTAAGTAGGGGACTCACAGATTCATCTGGACTAAAATCAGAGACTACTTCAAGGGCCTGAGGGAACCAGGTCTGGGGATGCTAGTCTAGGAATGGGCGAATTAGAACCAATCTGACCAAAAGGGCACTGTTATGGGTTAGGTTGAATTGTGTTCGCCCGCAAGATATGTCCCAGCCTCTGAATCTGTGCATATGATCTTATTTGGACATAGGGTCTTTGTCGATGTAATCAAGTTAAGATGAGATCACACTAGATAAGGGTGGGCCCTGATCCAATGACTGGTATCCTTATAAGAAGAGGGAAATTTGAACACAGACATGAGGAGAAGGCCATGTGAAGATGGAATTAGGTATTAGAGTGATTATCTAACAGCCAAGAAATGCCAAAGATTGTCAGCAACCATGAAAAACCGAGAAGATGCAGGAAAGGATCCTTCCTTGAAGCCTTCAGAGAGGGCATGGCCTGCTACCACCTTGATTTCTGACTTCTAGCCTCCAGAATTATAAGAGAATAAATTTCTGTTGTTTTAAGCTACCCAGTTTGTGAGGTTTTACTAGGGAAGCCCTAGGGAGCTAATACAGACACCTTCTCCTCTACCAAACAATAACAACGGTTAGTGTGAGGGCATAAAGATGACTGTTAGTTTGCAGCCTTCCTTATCCTTATGAGAGTCCTGGCTCCACTCTCATCTGTCTCTCCTGGACCTCATCTTCTGAGGGAAGGAGCCCTGCTCTGCAAGCCATTCTTGAGATAAAAATCAGGGGAAGGGAGGAAGGAATGGAAACAGCCAGGGGCAAGAGGATCTGAGAGCCAAAAGGACTCTGTGGCATGTGAGAGCGACGGTAGGAGAAGGCAGAGAGGGAAGCGTGAGAAGTGCTGTGCATCTGGCACTGCTACTGGGAGAAATCAAAAGGAGTACTTGCTAATAGGAGGGTGTAAAAAATGCAAGTGAAAGATTTGAGTTACTTTTAAATTACTTTTGGTTTCATGGTCTCTCCACGGCATCATCAGAGCACCAGGATAGAGCTAAGTTTCCATCAGCTTTATTGCCCCCTCATCAAATACTTTCTGCCCACTAGACCCTGCTAAGTGCTTGGCAGACACATTTCCTCTTCTCCTCACAGCACCCCTATGTGCAGAGTGCTGATTTAGATCATAAAACTGAAGCTGGTGAGCATTAGTTAAACGGTCAAGTTCAGAAAGCTCTAACTGTTGGTGCTTATCTCAGAACTAGAAACAGCCAGGAGTTTCAGGGCAGTGCCTGAAAGCTGCCACCAACCTTAACAGCTGGTCTGTACCTTCAGAATAGCCCTGGCTTCTAAGATAATGGTAGCTTTTTTTTCCCCTTGAGGAGACTGGATGAGCATGTGTTTCTGACATCAAGGCCTCACCAACAAGGAGGGCAGAGGTGGCGGCTACAGAATGGACTCTGGAACCAAATTGCCAGAGTTCTCTCCAGCTCTGCTTCTTTCCAGCTACGTGAGCCTATTCTCTAACTCCCTGGACCTCTATTTCCTTATCTGTAAAATGGGCATGATAATAGTTCCCACCTAGAGGGAGTAGTTCTGAGGATTAAATAATTTAATACAGTAAGTGATGCACTGGGAACAGCAATGGCACAGAATAAACATTCGATAAAATCTGGCTCTCATAATTATTAAAAAACACAATGCCCTCACAGATCTGACAAGACCTTAGCTGCAAAAAATATATAAATCATCAAGAAGACTCTAATAGGTGGATTTCATTCCACGTAAGAATCAATCTCACTCTAAGTATATATTGTGCCTTAAAATATTAGCTAATTACAATGCTACATATATATTCAAAAATACATATATTGATAAATCTCCCCATGCAGGAGAATTTCAAATCATTTATGTAGATACACTGCTCTGAAGGAGAGCATTACTCCTTAATCCTTAAAGTGTGAGCTGCACATAGTAACTTCCTTCCAAAGAGTACAGTAAGGAAAGGGGGCTAAGGGCAGGGAGTAATTTCACAATGAAAATCTCTGACAAACACTACCTCAACCAGATGCTCAAGGTCAACATCAAGAGTGATAAGTATATCAATACTATGTATCTTTGATGTATGTGATGAGATAACACTTCCTCCTCAGAACCCAAAACCCCAGTCTACAATGAGAAGAACTTCAGACAAATCCCATTTGAGGAGCATTCTACAAAATACCTGACCGGTACTTCTCAAAATTGTCAAGGTCATCAAAAACAAGGAAAGTCTGAGAAACTGTCACAGCCAAGAGAAGCCTAAGGAGACATAACAATTAAACATAATGTGGTGTCCTGAATGGGATCTAGGAACAGAAAAAGGACAGTAGGTACAAACTAAGAAAATATGAATAAAGCATGGACTTTAGTCACTAGTAATGTATCAGTATTGGTTCATTAATTGAGACAAATGTATCATACTAATGTAAAAGGTAACTGGGTGTGGGGTATATGGGAACTCTGCACTGTGTTCACAATAATTCTGTGAATCTAAAACTGTACTAAAAAACAAAGTTTATTTAATAAAAATGTTGGGAGCATATGCTTTTGATGACTGATACGGTATACCACAGTCTACACCAGCGATCCCCAACCTTTCTGGCACCAGAGTCCAGTGCTCCTATGAGAATCTAATGCCTGATGATCTGAGGTGGAGCTGAGGCAGTGATGTTGGCACTGGGGAGCAGCTGCAAATACAGATGAAGCTTCGCTTGCTCACCCGCCACTCACCTCCTGCTGTGTGGCCCAGTTCCTAACAGCCCAAGGACCGATACCAGTCTGCAGCCCGGGGGTTGGGGACCCCTGGTCTACACTGCTCATTTGTAATCTCATACTGTCACACAGTCTTTCTTATGATTTTGCCATGTGACCATTTAATATGGGAAAAGCAGTTACTGAATTGGCTATTTGAAGCTGATTCTGCCACTCTAGCTGTATGACCTAGGGCATGTTCCTAAACCACACTGAACCTCTTCTTCCACCTGCATAAAGTGAATGAAGGAGCTATGCAAGGCAACAATGATTACAATAATAACAGCTAACAACATTTACTCAGCACTTGCTACGTGCCAGGCACTACTTAAAATGCTTTTCGTGAATCAACTCATTTAATCCTCAAATGACCCTACAAAGAAGATACAGGTATGATCCCCATTTTTCAGAGGGAGAAATGGTTTATATCTAAAGTCCTTCCAGCTCTTAAGCTGTAGGAAGCATAAGCCTTTTTTCCTTTTCTCTGAAGACATCTCCCAAGGTAAAAGTTACTCGAAGGAAATCACATGAGCCCACAACCTAGGATTGGGTCCTGGTTTGGCCAGCACTGGCTATGTGACTCTGCACATGACCCCTCCAAACTCAGCTTCTGCTTCTGTTGGATGGAGATTATACTCTACCTACAATCTAGAGAGGTTTGGTAAGCATGAGAGCATGATGTAGGACTCACAGCAGGTGATAAATAAGTTTACCTCCTTAGTTTAAAATGGCCAAGCTCATACATCAAAATAGGTGCAACGTGAGGAGGAGACTACAAGTAAATATGGTAGGTACAGAGGTCTGGGTCCAGGCCACACCCAGCCCCTTCTCTGGCTGGATGTTCCCTCTTTCTTCTCTCTGAGACCTGCTTAGGGGTTACCTGGTGGGAGAGCCAGCCAAAGAGGGTTACTACCCTCCAGCAGCACGAAGGTCTAGGGTGGTCACAGAGACCCTGTGGCTAATTCCTAACCAGCTTCCTAATCAGTCAAAGAGCTGGATCAACCTAGCTCTGCTGCAGCAGCCAAACTGTGCAGTGGGGTCAGGCAGACAGATGCACTCACATCCTGGACTCCTTACCTTCTGGGGACCTAAATGATTCTGTTCGCCAATTTCAAAGTGTATGGGAGAGGGATTTCCCCACACCCACACCAATTTTCTATGTCCTAAGCTTCACATCAATTTTGACACTACTTACTTGGAAATAGCATCAGTTCCCACAGGTTCAGTCCCACAAGACTATCCCCTCCCCAACTTCAGATGCTAGTCCCAAATCTAGGTTGTCACCTGTGCTTCTGACCAATGGGCTATAGATTAAATCTGGCTATAGATCC
The DNA here is from genome assembly GCF_000151845.1 of Pteropus vampyrus. Lineage (NCBI taxonomy): Eukaryota > Metazoa > Chordata > Mammalia > Chiroptera > Pteropodidae > Pteropus > Pteropus vampyrus. The sequence continues at coordinate 626,653 of NW_011889352.1, forward strand.
AACACCTCCCTCCCTCCCTCCCCTACTCTATTGGGTTCGATTTGCTAGAGTGGCTCACAGAACTCTGAAAAACATTTCACTTACGAGATCACCAGTTTATTATAAAATAATATAACTCAGGAACAGCCAGATGAAAGAGATGCATAGGCAAGGTATGGGGAAAGGGCATAGAAGACCCTCTCCAAACATATCACTCTCCCCAGATCTCCACATGTTCACCAACCCAGAAGCTCTCTGAATCCTATCTTTTTGGTTTTTTTATGGAGGCTTCATTACATGGGCATGATTGATTAAATCATTGACCATTTGGTGATTGATTCAAACTCTAGCCCCTCTCCCCTCTCCAGAGGTGGTGATAGGGAAGTGAAAGTTCCAAACGTTTAATCACCTGGTTGGTTCTCCTGGCAACCAGCTCCCAGCCTCCTGTTCTGACCAAAAGTCACCTCATTAACATAACAAGAGACACCTTCATGGGTTCCATCAAAGGAAATTCCAAGGGTTTTAGGAGCCCTATGATAGAAACTAGGATGAAGATCAAATATAAATTTCTTATTATTAATCAGAATATCACAGGACCTTACAGGCCGCACCTGTAAAATGCAGATACTAGAGGATACTCCACCGAGCTCTTGTGAGGATTATAGGAAACAGTCCTGGGAAAGCACCTAGCCGTGCACCTGGCATGCAGCACATTTTAATAAAAGCCACTTGAACTATAGTCAATATTATCTTAACTTTATATGGTGACGAAAGGTAACTAGACTTATTGCAATGATCATTATGCAATGTATATAAATGTTGAATGATGTTGTACACCTAAAATCAATATAATATTGTACATCAACTATATTTGAATTAAAAAAAAAAAAGCCACTGGAATCTGAAATTCCTAACCCAAGTCGTTGCTCCTTGGTTTCCCTACCTATAAAATAGGGATGATATCACAGCACCACCGCCCAAACTTAATATGAGGAGTCAATTTTGATAGCTCTCTGTTCACTAGGTAAAGAGTCTCTGAAACTAAGCTCAGAGACACTCCTACAACAATTACATAAGCATAGTAATTGTTCTTTGCCCTTTATAAGTCCCTGGCTGGCAGAGATCAGGGGGGCTCGCCCACAGACTTCTCTACTAGCCAGTCTTGGAGGCCGCCCTGCTTGCCTGTCAGGGCTCTAGGCCTCCTTGCCTCCCTGCAGCCCAAGGACTAGGCCCACTTCCTTCTCATCAGGCAGCTGCCCCACCCATTTCTCAAGAAACCTGCATGCATAGAGAGAACTGGGTTCAAGAACTTCTCTCTCATGGTTGTCCCTTAGGCAAGCACACAGTCTATTTTCGTTTTATGAGTTTCGTGGCTAATGATTACAGAAAACATGGGATAGTAAAAATAGCAATCTTGGAGAGATGACAAAGTCCTCCCAGGCTGGTCCCTGACCTCAGTCCTGATGACTGTGGCAACAACCTGCATTTTCACATTGAACATGGAACCCAGACACAGGGGAGTAGATCACTGCTAGAGAAATTTCATCCAGTGCCAGTTGTCTATAAGGAAAGGCAGAAGGGAGACAGATGGCTTCCACTCTTCATGAAGGATACCCAGTGAATAAATTCCACTGTTTAGAGATGCTCAGACCCCCTCAGTTCCTGGCCGATGACAGCCTAGGCAACTGAAATACTCACAAAAATGAGTCATGAAAAAAAGGCAGAAGAATCAATGAGATGTGTAACTAGTCTCCCTTTTCTATTTCACAAAGCAGGGAGAAGTTGTGACAAACAATGCCAGAGGGCCCCTGCTTGACAAATCTGTCTGCCCTCACTACACTTCCGGCCTTGGGCTGAGGTTGAGAGGGGAAAAGGAAACTGTGCACAGGCAGGAAAGCCCCTGCAGGAAACCAGTCATTTGTCCAAGTTATCAGGCCCTACCAACAGATGCTCTCCTCCCTTGAAAGAGGATGGGGTTGTGGAGGCCCAGATGTGCCCTGACCAATTAGCCGAAATAAGAGGCCCTTATCTTAGACAGTATCAAATAACAGTATTTCCCATGTATTCTCATCTCATTTAATCCACCTCTTGAGGGAGTTAGGTCCAGCGTAATCATACCCATTTTCACAGGTGAGGAAACTGAGGCCGTGAGACATTAAGTAAATTTGCATAACTAAGAAGTAGCTCAGATTCAACCTGAGTTCTTAAACACTAAGTCCAGTGTATATTCTCCTACACAGCCTGCCTGTTGAATCAACGGCATGTGGTTTTTCCAAGTGCTCTCACATCTATGACTGTGTGCATTCTGGGTAAGAAATATAAGGCATGGATCATTCCCTTCTCCATCTTCCACTTCACAGGTGAGAAGCAGTGGTGCATGGAGGTGGGGTTGCCAGCAGCTGCAGTCTGTGTGGTTAGCCGACCTCTGACCAAAACTCGAATCCAAGGCTTTTTCCACCAGCTGGCTGCCTTCCCCCTTACCACACCTGGAAAAAATGACTCAGGTGACAGTGGGCTACTCATGTCATCCTCTTGTACAGAAGATGCCTTGTCGTTTATGAATCACTTCAAAGTGGGAACACTTACCCTGGCTTTCCCCCAGGCCTTTATTAAGTAAAGGTCATGGTATTTGTTGAAATTTGAGTGTGCTGGTGCCTGGCTCATGGGAAAGGGTTTCAGAGACTATGCCCCAAATAAAGCTGACTTCTGGAGGCTTCTCTGCAGATAGGTATGAATTCCATCCAGCCCCACCTCACCATTGGATAATAAGATTCAAGCTCCAGCTCTTCCCTATCTGTCTGGCTTTTTCGAACTCTGTGTCTAACAGGATGACTTTTCTCATCTACCTGAGGTCTGTACCGCAGAACATTCCAACCACCCAAGAAAGGCAGGAAAAAAGAGAGGTTCAGGCCCAAAGAAGATTTCTAGTCTTCCTCGAGAATGGCAATTTTTCTGGCTATGAAGAAAGGTTTCCGATCCTGACTCCACAGGTCCTGGCTCTTGGTAGCAGATTCAGGGCCCTTCACCTGGTCGTTGCACTAAGACTTGGCTCACATATTTGGCTTTCTTCTCTGCCCAAAGCAAAGAGGTCAGCAATAGCCATAGCAGCCTCTCCGAGACAGTAACAGGAAATAATCCTCCTAGCCATGGCCTTCCCATCCACCACTGTTCCAGCAGGTGATAACTGCAGAGACAGTAACAGGTAAGGTGGTAGAAAGCTGGGTTGAAACTTTAATTGGCCTTAAATCACCCATTGCTCTTGCTTTTCTCAAGTGGTTAGAATGTTCTGTAGCATAGACTTCAGGTAGGCAAGAAAAGTGGCCGGCCATCTAGTCAGACACAGAACTCGCAAAAGCCAGATAGGAAGGGGAGAGCTAGAATTTTAATCTTATTATCCAACGGCGGGGTTTGGCTGGGTGGAATTCATGACTGCCTGCAGAGTGGCCTCCAGAAGTCAGCCTTATCTTGGCTATACTCTCTGAACCCCTTTCCTATCCAGCCAGGCACCAGGGCATTCAAAAAAACATTTTTTGAAAAAAAATTAAGACAGTGTTTTGAGAGCAGTTTTAAATTCACAGCAAAAATGAAGGGAAGGTACAAAGAGTTCCTATATACCTTCTGCTTTCATTCATGTACAGCCTCCCTCATTATCAATATCTCCCACCAGAGTGGTATATTTGTTACAATTAATAAACCTACATAGATGCATCATCATTACCAAAAAGTCCATAGTTTAGGGTTCACTCTTGGCGTTGTCCAGTTTTACCCATGTTGAACAGCACTTGCAGTCAACCAGATGTGAGCCAAGCAGCCGGCATCTTTCTTGGAAAAGCCCAGATATGATGCTTCTGATCCAAGAAGTGATGAGTCCTGTTTGGGAACATTAACTGGCTACACAGGCAGAACTGCCCCTAAACAAGTTAGACATATGTTTTAGGTGGTCCCTTTTCTTAAATCTGGTTTGAGGCTGTCCTGTGGCTGAAAATAAGCATTAGTTCCTGGGAGATGTAGATACTGGGTTGTCCAAAATCTGTTCATGGGAGAAGGGGTGACTAGATGATGGCAGACCTGACCCTCCCCTGACTCCAAACTGGGAGAAAGACTGTGACATTGCACTGGGCAAAGAGTGGTGCTGTTCAGACCTGCCTGTGGCTCTGAGACCAAAAAATTCAGACTGGAGACTATTCCAGTTAACTCATCTGAGTCAACGGGCTCAGGTCACACCTTTCAGCATGAGGCAGGGACAGGGAGACTGTACCTAACAGAAAAGGGTGTTCTCACTGTCAGTTATCCTGTGGCAGGCAAAGAAGAGTGCCTTAGGCTGGGGGAGGCAAAGACTGCCTCCTCTTTCTGTGGAGTAAGTGGGCCTGGAGACTGCTGTTGGTAAAGACTGAAGTGGCCCCTGTCAGAAGGAGGCCTGTAGGTAACAGACTTCTCTTTTGAAGCAGATGGAAATTACTCTGTACAGTTTGTTCTCTTTTCTCCCCTGCTACATGGACCCTGTCTTCAGATGGGCTGTGGGGATTGGAGCAGGGCAGTGTCCTCTACATGGGCACTGGTAGAGTCATTAAATCACCAGTCTCATGAGCTACAGAGGCAGAATCATGGCAGCAAGGTGAGAAGGCTGATGTGGGAGAGACTGGGGCTCATGCCAGGCTGCACCCCAGGAAACTCAGAAATCCTGTTGAGCAGAGCTCTATGTTTGGGTATAAGAAGGAAGTATAGTTTCACGTTAGATATTAAGTTTCAACATAGGTTACTGGCACATATAGCACTCTCATTCCACTCTCCTGAAGAAATCAGTGGTTGGAGCGGGGCGGGAGAGAGAGAGAGAGAGAGAATGCATCTGTGAGAGCGTCTGCTGTCTGAAGAGCAGGTACCACTCTCACCACCCTCTGACAGTAGCAATAACCCAGGAGTCCCTGGGATCTTGTGAAAAGTTCTCGATAGCTGCATCAGCTAAGATTTTGGGTAAAGGTGGCATAAGTGGGGACAGATCATACAACCTCCTTCTATCTCATACATCTTAAGAGTGATCAAAAAAATAGTTTTTTTGAAAAAAGCCAAAAGTTAACCAGAGACAACCAAATACTAAAAATAGTACAATCCTATAACATAAGACTGAATATATGTCAAGAAGAAAGAAAAAGAAGATCTCAGAATGGAATGTTAGTTGTCTCTCCCCACACACATACCTGGAGCTGAACGAGAGAAGATTAGAGAAGAAAATCTCAAGAAATGTCATTAGTACCTCACAATTTGGCACAGAGAGGGCTGAGAGTCTGAATAGACAGCTTGGGGAAATTGAGGAGACATCCCGGGGGGAGGAGTCCTGGGCCCCATCAAGGAGGCCCCACAGGGGCTGGAGGAGCAGTGGACATGCTTTTCAAGGGCTCCATGCTGCCTTCAGGAATGAGCCAAAGCCCCTGAGAAGTCCACACCTCTGTGCTGGGTGGAGAGGACCCTGGAGTGGGGTATCTAATCTATTTCAGGAGAAAGAACACAGCCCAGATCTGTCTTTCACCTGTCCCTGTAACCCTAAGACCTCAGTGATGTAGGAAGTACAGCCACTCCCAAATTCTAGTATCAAAGGAATGACAAGTAGGTAGAAGGGTATCGAGAAGAACTCACCCTCACAACTTCAGAGCTTTCAATGGTCTGGCCAGACTTACCCATGCAAAATTAAAAGAAATGGCAGAGAAGCTAAGCCAACATACTAGATTTTAAAAAGAAGATCAAGAAAGAGAAGGCAGAGTAGAGGAAGGAAGAGAAGAAAACTAAGCAAGAAACACATGAAAAAGATAACAAAACATTCTGGAAGAAATCACTCCCCCAGGTACAGAAGAAAATTCCTAAGGGTGCTTCGTACTATAGAAGCAATAAGAATATTTAATATTTAATTAATTATGTTAATTTAATAGTTCATTATATCATCTTAACATATAATAAGTTATATCCATTTAGTGTATAATTAATTGAAACATATTTATATATTTACGAAATTTAACAAAAGAAGAACCCGAGGGTGAATTGAGAAATCAACTAAATAAAACAAAAAGGAAGTCCAGAGTGAAGGAAAAAATTAAGGACAAAAACAAGAGATTTAGAGAATGATTAGATAAGTTAGAAACATCAAGGAAGCTAACAAATTTTCTGGCTCAGGGGAAATACTTGCAATAATTGCAGTGAACATAGAGGCAAATGACAAAGCAATTAAGAAGATGTTGCTTTATGGGGAACAAACACAAATCATCCAATATAGGAATAATCGGTGTTGAATTTCAAGTCAAGATGAGGAGCACAAACGAACCTTCCCTACTGCCCTCACCTCTTATTGCAAATACATGGAAAAGCTTGATGAAATATAAAAACACATTTTTAAACGACCTCTCCAAGCTCCAAGCAAGAAAGGGAACTCTCTAGGGAAAGAACCAGAACAAAGGTATAAATAGGAGCTGAAGCTTCAAGATCCACAGGGACTCAGACTGTATGATTGGTAGTTGGGGTTTCAGTAAGTCATGAGCCCCACATACAGCAGGGAACCACAAGGCCAGGAGTTAGGACTGTGATGCCCCTCCATGAGAGAACCAGCCAAAGGTTGTGGCTGAACACAAGCCATCTGCCCAGCGATGGGTGGAAAGAGAGGCAACGGGCCTGGTCCACTAGCCTAAGATTTGGTCTGGAGGCAGTGCTGTACCCTGTAGGACCACACTGAAACCTCCTTTGAGGAAATCTTCCCTCTATAACCCAGAGCACACGGGGAAGGGGTGCCAAGAAAGATGACTCCATGGAAGATGAATTCATAGACAAAAATTACAAAATCTATAAGGAAGACCAAAAATGCTAAAGGCAATATTTATACTCCCCCCAAACTAGAAAATTTACACTTAAGGAATAGACAATCTTAAAGAGATTTAAAATAAAAATGTATATAAAACTTCAGAAAAATAAATGAATGAATGAGCACCATAAATAAGAACAAGAGGTTATAAAATAAAAACAGGCAAATACCTTACAAAATAGAAATATTAAAAACTAATAATGTAGGTATTGAGATAACTTTATATTGAAACATCAATATAAAGTTAATATTGAGACACAGCCTTATTTGTGTTTTATAGGCATATGAGTGTTTTTTATACACAAACATTCATTGTACATACATAGAAGATTTGGAAAAATATTCATCAAGTTGCAAATAGTAGTTAACTATAAGAATGGGACTGGGGTCTTTAATTTTCATTTTTAATTTTCTTCCTTTTGCCTATCTATATCTTCTAACTTTTTAAAAAGGTGAATACATAATGGTTTTATCAAAAGAAAAATCAATGAGACATATTTTAATTTTAAATGGATGGGGAGTTAGCCGGTCTTCTGGCTCTGCCCATATTGCTATGTGTAAAATAATCATGAATTAAACTGTGAGAAATGAATAAAATGTTATTATCATATGAAAATAGTTGAATAAATGTTGAGCAAATGTTTAAAGTATGTTCAGGATTGTCTGACTTTATAGAGACTATATGTCATGCCCAAAATAATCACTTCAAAGGGAGAGGGGCAAGATCTTCCAGAGTGAGTACAACTGAGGGCCAAAGAGAAGCCAGTGTGACTGCAGAGGAAAGAGATGTGTTCTGTATAATCGGGCCCTGTGGGCAGAGAAAACAAGTAGTTTCAAATATGAGGCACACGTCACAAGTCACAGGGCAGATGCTCAAAATCCCAGGCCCTGACTGGGGCTTAACCTGCTTCTCACATGGGAAAATATGTGTCTTCTGGGTGAGGAAAACAGAGGTTATTTATTTAATAATGGCTAACGATTCTCCTGAGCAACACACCAGATAAGGCCAGGTAGTAGTAAATTAAAAAGATTTAAAGAACATGGCCTAAACAAAATTTTTCCAGCCCTAAACATATAATATGTTTTCCCCAGAGACACAGCATCCTAAGGGAATGGGTGACAACTGCAGTGTGACAGAAAAATCTTTGACATTAGGCCCCTGCCTGTGGTCCCCTCCTTCCACTGGCAGGACTCTGGTATCTCACCAACATCACCTCAGCCTTTCTACACTTTTCTTTGGTGCCATTCTCCTCTTTGCTTCAAGGGGACCAGCAGCAGTTTTTACCATGAGTGCCACGCTGGCTGCAACCAAGACCGATGTTGCTGACTCCATATGTCACTGCTGGTGTTGGCCATTAACAACACAGCTCCCAGGTCACCATCACTGCTAAGTGAGGACATCACTGTGTATTCTGACCGTGGCTCCCATATTTTAAGCTCATGCCAATTAGGCCAAAGAGTGCCCTTCCTCAAGACATTGGACTTCCTCTATCAGAGAACATCATGATAGTATGACTTCATTAGGATGCAACACTTGGCTGCCACTTGCTGGAAAGATTTGTCTCTAAGTGTCTGTTATGTGAATGTGCTTCCTTGGATGTGGCAGAGCACAGCCTTATCACCTTCTGATCGCTCTTGGGAGAGATGTCTCTCTTAACTAGTATTCACAGCTTGTTTATAAGGCTCCAAAAGGAACACCCCAATTCTTTCCATTTCCTTATGGCCTCCTGGCTCCTTTCTTTACTGGTCCCTCCACATACCTCTCTCGGCAGGGAAAAGGGCTTCCAAGAGAGACACACAGGGGTAGACACACTGCACAGTTACGGACTTCAAACTTATGAAGAGTATTTGGCACCTACACATACTACAGGTTCTGAATGCAGAGCGAAACATCTCTTTGGTTTAGTGAGAGGGAGGGGGCAGGGAGAGAGAAAATATGTCTATCTGACTGCCTTTTAGAGGCCCAAGCAAATCATTTAGGGGTTTTGTCTGGGAACCCCCACCTCCTATAACAGGCCCTGTGGTTTGTATGCACTAGCCACCCCCTACCTCGCCCCCAGGTTTGCTGAGCTACTCCTACATGCCACGTTTCCAGTTCTCATTGTTGAAGATACTCTTGTGCAAAGGCAAAAGGTGAAGGCCTTTTTATCCCCGGCTTTTGTCTGAAGTAGGGGGCTAGTGGGACAGCTGGCTTGGGTACCATGTTCAGCTCAATTTTTTACCCTTCATGTGGTTAACCCCACTACCCACACTTTGAGATGTCCCCAAGGCATCCTGCTGATTAAGTCTGAGACCCCAAGCTTTTCCCTGGGCTTGACAGAAGGGGAGAGATCAGGAACTCCTCACAGGCCGGGAGACTGATAAAAACGGGCAGGCCAGCGGTATCCTCATCACTGACATCCTTCTGCATCCTACAAAGTATAATTTTCAAAAAGTCAAAAACATGACACAACATGGATCAACCATGAGAGCATTATGTTAAGTGAAATGAGCCAAACACAAAAAGGCAGATCCCACTTACGTGATGTATGTTTCTGAAGTAGTCAAATTTATAGATGTTGAAAGTAGAATGGTAATTACCAGGTGCTAGGGGAAGGGGGAAAGAGGAGTTATTTAATGGGTATAGAGTTTCAGTTCTGCAAGATGAAAAAGTTCTGGTGATCTGTTTTATGACAATGTAAATATTTTTAACACTACTGAACTGTACACTTAAAAATGGTTAAGATGGTACATAATGTGTGCGTTAAAAACACACACAAGTTAAAAACATGATTCTGCAGATATGACACAGGGAGTTTTGGCAGGCGATAAAACTATTTTGTATCCTAATTGTGGTCATGGTTGGATAACTCTGTATGAGTTAAAATTCATAGAACTGTACATGAAAATAGCCCATTTTGCTATCTTTTAATTTTTTTAATAATTAAAATTTAAAAAACGTGGCTTTCATACAAATGTACACTGTACATGTATCAAAAGTGTATTTAATTAATGAGAGAATCAGTGGGGTGGTAAAGCTAATTCAAAAAGTACAGGAGATCCTTAAGTATTTATAATAACTAGAAGAATGAATATTGAAATGATTGCTAAATGATATCATATAAAATAAAGCCTTAGCCTTTTGACTAAAATATTTTTATTTGCATCACTATACATCAGTCCTGCATTGCTATCAATTTTCTACATTTTCCTTATAAAGTTGCAAAATATTCCAGTCAATAGTAAACAGCAAGTTAGACAAAGGTACACACTCCTAGAAAATCAAGTAATTCACCCCAGGCAGGACTGCTGGACAACGCCCCAGCCCAGCATGACTCAAAGGCTTGCAGGAATCCCTCTGTCCCCTTTCCAAGTCTTGCACAACTTTTCCTAACCACCCAGATGAAGGGAAGTAGGATGTGAGGCCCAGAGCTGTGCCTGGGAGGAAACGATGAGCGATACTGTCACAGAAGTGAGGGCCAGGATGCCTGCTGTCCTGAGGAAGCTAGGTGGTCCTCAAACTAGTAGGATATCAGTTTTCAGGAATAAGCATTTAAAGAAAGGACTGAAGGAAGAAAACCAGGAAGGAGTTTCTGGTTCCACAAACCACGGGATCGTCCTCAAGCCTGCCAGTCTTATTCCTGCCCTAGGATTGTAGACGCGTGGCAGAGTGACACTGGCGTGGGGCACTGGCATCTCTCCCTCCAGGTTTCACAGGCACCTTTCTGACCTCCGTGACTTCAGGTGGGTCCCTTCACCATTTTTTTCCAGGTACTAAGACACTTAGGGGGCTTCATTAACCTTATCTGTGCAGAGGGAAACTCCAGAGTAAGCCCCAGGCAGATCTGGGGGTGGATTTGCCTCCTTTGAACACCTCCAGCTGAACGGCAGTGGGGCAAGGGGGGAGGGGGGTGAAGAGGTCATGCCAACCGGCCCGCCCCAGGCTGACATCTGAGTGCGGTTCGACCCAACACAGAGCCCCTGGACAACTGCAGGGTCTTCCTTTGTGGGGAAGGGAAGGAGCAAAGTTGCTTTGTGGAAAGAGAGCTCAGAGCCAGGAAAGCAAGTAAGCAGGAGCCCGTAAACAAAAGGCACCAAGAAATCAGGTTTGGGCTAGGGGCAGGGACAGCCTCAGCTAAGGTCCCTTCAAGGACAGTCAAATGCCCTGTTTATAGTTCTGGTCACACTGGGGCAACCGGAACTAAAAGCAGCTTAATTCTTCACCTCTTGGGTGACTGAAGAGAGTACGAGAAGAGAGCACACCTCACTGGACACAGTTCGGGTTTCCCCTTGGCACTTCTGCCAGCCAGACTCTCGCCCAGGGCTTAATAATTCAGGCGTCTCACCTTAGCGGGCCTGGGGCCTGCACCAGGGCTGCCAGCTGAGGCACAGTTTCTGTTTCCCTGAGGGCCTCCCCATACTCTGAGCTTACTGGGAGTAGGAGAAGGTTTTAGGCCAACACTGATAAGACCCTCCTCAGTCCCACCCACCAGCCCAGGTGGTCCTGACTGACCTTCAGCTTTGGCTCAGACAGCTGCCAGGACCCAGAGAAGGGGTGGGGGGGCTGTCTCTCCCTTGGGATGCAAGATTCACACCTCACTGGACACAGTTCAGGGAAGGGAAGTTCACACTGCTCTCCCTCTTCCCTGCCCTTCTCCTCAGCACCCCGCTCCCCAAGCCTCAATCCCAGCTGCCTCCATTTCCAGACCTGAACCCACTGCTAAGTGGGGGGACCTGCATAGAAAATGGCAGGACTCCAGCCCCACCCCTCCCTCAAGACCCCAGACTCTGTTCTACGACTGTCGAGAAAGCCCCTAGCCACTGATGTGACAGTGGGGGAGAGAGACTGACACCCTGAGTTTGTGGGCCAAGCAGAGAAGGACCCGTCATTCCTTCCAGGGAGGGCAAAGGCAGGAGCACGCTCCTGACATTCCTGTCACAGGCCCGACTCAGGAAAAGTGCCCACTGAAAGAGCCTCCACACCAGACACAGGTGGGGCAGAGGGTCAGTCGCCGACCTGGGTTCTGGGGCTCCCACAGTGCACCTTCCTGGGGACAAGCAAGGGTCTGAACAGAGCCAGAGGAGAGGATTTCTGGTGGTGGGACTTTTCACTGGCAGCTGAAATGGGGCTGTTGGCTGTAGCAGCAACAAAAACAAACAGCTCGCCAAGAACAGGTAAAAAGCTTTCTGCTTTGCCACGGGTAGTCGCCGGCAGAGGTCCTGGCGGGCAGCAGTTCAGGTCTCCGGAGTGTCGAGGAGGAGGAATCTGGGACTACAGAGGAGGACCCCGGAAGGTCTCCTCTCTCTGGGACAGCAGGAGCCATCTCAACGGGGCTAAAGATTTCTGTACCCCTTCAGTGAGGAAGAGCCTAGCAGTCTGCTCTGCTGACTTTGGCACCCAGACAGAACCTCCTGGGTGAGAGGCAAGGAAAATACCTCTTACGCAACCTTAGTTCACAGCTGAACTTTTTGAAAGCCACAGCATGCCACTGATTCCTAACGTGACTTTGATCCGAGGCTGCTCCACAGTGGATATCCTTACCGTTAGGCCTCCTTCTCACTAAAGAGGTTCCCCTACCCTGAACAGCTGAGAGCCAGGCCTGGGCTGGCTCTTCACGTCCTCACCACAGCCTTGTGAGGTGGCAATTAGCACCCTGAGGTAATGGAGTCTCCAAAGTTAAGCCACAATTCCTAAATTAATTGTCTCCACCTTGGATTTCTGCCAATCATGTTTTGGACTCAAATATAGGTTGTCACATTTCTCTGTTAAAGGCAGTTTTGAAGCCTGTCATGAAAGACCATGTAGAGTATGATTTCGTTCATATGAAATGTCCAGAATAGGCAAATCGAGAAAGTAAGATTGCCTAGGACTGGGGGAGGATTGGTGGGGGGAGCTTAAACAGTACAGGATTTCTTTATGGAATGATGAAAATGTTCTAAAATTGATTGTGACGATGGTTGCACAACTGTGAATATAATAAAAACCATTGACTCGTACACTTTAGATGGCGCATTGTATGGTATGTGAGTTATATCTCAATAAAACTGTTAGAAAAAAATAATTTTGACAGAATTTGATTCATAAGATGATCCGTCATTTGGTGTATAGGCTCTGCATCCAGCCTGGGGTCAGTTACACTTCTGACTAGCATGCCTTCCTCGAATGCATTTTAAAAGTTCCTTGTGCAAAGAGTTGTTGCCATCCACTCTTACCCTCTCTTCCCTGCCCTTACGCATGGCAGTCACACTAGCCTCAGCTATAGAAAGGCCCCATAGAGCTCCATCTGACACTTCTGCGTCTACTCAGGTGGATAAGGCTACAAGGGCCCAGCTGCCATCTCACCTGCCTGCTTTACCTTTGAGGGTGGAAGATAATGAGCTATGTGGGTTGTCAAGAACATGACAGGAAGAGATCAGCAGAGGCTCCAGGAGGAGGGAAGACAAAACTATGGAAATCTACCTTACACTCCAGTCCAGACTCCAGCACTTAGAGCTATAGGCTTGCACTGGGCTGGTGGTAAAATGAAGTCTTCATTTCCAAAGAGAAGTCAACAAAAGATCTCTCAAAGCTGCACTCCCTCTTATCTCACGGTTGGTGCCAAAGGCTTTGGATGGTCTCCCTAGAGGTCAGTGTGCCTTAAGATATTGATTCCCTTCACTGAGTGTGGCCCGGGATGGCCATGGCTCTTGGACTTGTAACCTCAGGCTGTTAGTGACCTGGTTCAGGCTCCAAATTTCCTCCAGTTTACGCAAGCAAGACATGTGCCAAGAAGTAAAAATGGTTGGGTGAAATAGTTACCTAGCCCAGGGGTTCTCAAAGGGTTGCCCCAGGACTGGCAGCATCAGCATCACATGGGAACTTAGGAATGCAATTTCTCTGGTTACCTAGACTTGCTGGATTGGAAACTGGGGATGGGGACTGGCAATCTGTGCTTTAACAAGCCATCCAGGGGAGTCTGATGTACATTAAAGTTTGAGAACCGTGACATAGATTCTAAGGTCCAGGGCAGAGGGTTTTGTTCTGATGTGGATCCTCAGCTCCTGTCCATGTCCGCCTGCTACATGGTAGCCTATTATGAAAATTTACTAAATGAACAAATGAATGAATGAATGAATGAATGAATGGATGGATGAATGAATGGATGAATGGATGAATGGATGAATGGTTTAGCTCCACTTGTCACTGACTGCTTCTCTTCAACCTTACGCCAACCAGGACATTTGCAAGCTGATAAAAAGAGAAGAGTGTAGGTATATCTGATAATTCTCTCTAGCTTCTTGTTGGCTCAGTTTGGTCCCTGAATTATTAAGCAGGGCTCACAGCCCATTTCACATTTTCTTTTTAGAGATGAGGTTTTGGCTCTTTGACAATTTTTTTCTTAATGTCCAGAAACAAAAGCGCTTTCTATTTGATTTCAGAACCAAGCTCTCCCCCTACATTATTCTGGCCCTGGGAGGAAAAGGAGGATGCAGCTGGAAGGATGTTTTCGTATTTTCAAGTTAAAAATGTACACCAGTTACTACACATCTGGTTCCCAGGAGAACCAAGAAATACAGGCCAAGCATTTCTTAGAAGTCCTAGGGTTGAGGAGACAGACTACACACAACAAGAAACAGACCTGCTTCCTTTTCACACTCAGTTGGTGGCCAGAGGCTAGGTGGAGTTTGGTGCTTTCCCTCATCTGATTCTGAATTATGGGCCAGATTTCCAATTCTCTGCTACTGCCACCTCCCTCTAATACCGCAAAGCCAGGATTTCTTTTTAGCTCACGCCTCCCAAAATCATTGCCTCTGTCACCCAACTCAGTTCCCTTTCTCCTGTAACCACACACATTTCAACAGGCAAGATGCTGGCCTCATAAAGGCCAGGCACGGTGCCAGGACACTGAGGTGTTATCTGTTTCCAGAGCTCATGGCTGCCTGCCACTGGCCTCACCCTTACGAGGTCACCACACTCAACTGACATGCACTGACCGCCCTCTGGGGCCATCTCACCATCTCATCCCAACTGGACATCCAGCTCGCGCGCTCGCGCTCTCTCTCTCTCTCTCTCTCTCTCTCTCTCTCTCTCTCTCTCTCAAAACAGGACCCCTACAGCAATGTGATAGAACAACCAGGCTGAGAAACCCACTGTTCCTTGTTTTTTGGACTATAGGCTTATAATGAAAAAGCAAAGCATCCTCCTTCCTCCTAATGGATAACCAGGGCTTAAGTCCTGGGTGTTTGGGCTTCCCTTGCCCAGAGAAGTGAGCCTTTATTTTTCTCAAGTGGATAAAAAGCTGGTGGGAGGGCTTGGAGGGTAGCTAGAGAGTGCGGGAAAGGAGTGGGGAATGCATCATCCGCCCTCAGGGATCCCATGACTCACAGTGGTGTGCACGCAGGAGTGGTGGTGCCTAGAAGGTGAATGATAGTGGCACTAGGAGTGGTGGCCTGAGAACCTCCATAAAGCTATCCTAGCTTTGTTCAAAAGAGGAAGAGCCATGAGCTTGGAAGAGATCATGAGGGCAGTGGACAAAGGGCACTAGGAGAAGTAGCCTGTGCTGGACTGAAGGCGGGGACTCTTCCTAAGCGTGTACAAGCCCAGGCTTCCGGTGCACACCTACGGCTGGGTGGGGACTTGGGCGGAGGGATGCGGTGGGAGAGGAAGGAGAGAACCCTAACAAATGACAGACCATCTTTCCTACCAACCCTAGAGGGCAGGGGCCAAATGAGATTTGATTTGTCATTCCTCACATTTTGGGGACTTTGAAGAAAATTTCACCTCTCCAATAGATTGTAAGCTCCTAGACACAGGGCATAGGTCTCGTACTTTTATATTCCTGCCCCAGCACTTAACTAAGACAGGCACAAGGTAGGTGATGGATTGATTGGACGTATAATCATTTCTATGTGCTAATTTTCTTCCTCTTTCTCCTCCTCCTTCTTCTCTTCCCTTTCTCCTTCCCTTTTTCTTTTCTCTTTTTCCTTCTCCTTTTTCTTCCTATTCCTCTTCTTCAACTTCTTTTTAAGGTAACTTTTTCAGGTATAATTGATACATAGTGAAATGTACTTTTTTAGCATACAGCTCCATTCATTTTTACAGACTCATTCAATCACGTTAACCCCCATCACAATCAAGTTGTAGAATAATTTCATCATTCCCCAAAATTCTCTTGTGCCTTTTTGAAGTCAATGCCTTCCCCCACTCCCAGGCCCTAGCACACGCATATCAATGGAATCACATAGCATACCACCTTTTTGTGTCTGGCTTCATTTGCTTAGCATGATGTCTTGGAGAAATACCCATGTTTTTGCATGTGTGGGCACTTCATTCATTCTTGTTGCTGAGTAGTAACCCCTTGTTTGACTATACCACAATTTGTTTATTCATTCATCTGTAGCTAGAAATGTGGATTGTTTTCAGTTTGGGCAATAATAAATAAAGCTCCTATGAGCATTCATGTATAGGTCTTTTTGTGGTCAGATGGCTTCATTTCTCTTGGGTAAATATCTCAGAGTAGAATTACAGGTTCTTACAATAATTATATATTGAAGTTTTTAAGAAACTTGTCAAACTATTTTTCAAAGTGGTTTTACCATTTATATTTATACCAGCAATATATGAGAGTTCTAATTGTCCCACATCCTTCTCAACATGTGGTTTTTTCAATCTTTTTAATTTAAGTCATTCTAGTGGATATGTAGTGGTATTGTATTGTGATTTTAATGTGCATTTCTTTGATGACTAATGATATTGAGCATCTTTTGATATACTTATTGGACGTTCGCATATCTTCTTTTGTGAAGTGACTGGCCAAATTTTTTGTTCATATTTTTAAAATAAACTTTATTTTGGAATAACTTCAGGTTTACAAAAAAGTTATAAAGATAACACAGAAAGTTCTAATATATCTTTCATTCTTTTGGTCATTTTTAAATTGGGGCTGTTTTCCTTTTTACTGAATTGTGAGAGTCCATTATATATTCTGAACACAAGTCCTTGGTCAGATATATGCATTGCAGATATTTTCTTCCAGTCTTTGGTTTGCTTTTCATTTTTTTAATGGTGGTTTCCAAAGAGCAGGTGCTTTCTTTGAACATTTTTTTTATTTTAATGAATTTCAGTTTGTCAATTTTCTTTTATGGTAGTGCTTTGTGCATGTGTCCTGTCGAGTAAAGTTTTACCTACCACAAGTTTATGAATTTATCCTGTTTTTTTTCAACAAGTTTTGTTACTTACTTTTAACTTTAACTCAGAGGTGATTGGTTAAAATTTGAAATACCCTAATGATGAATAACACTCCAGAGCTGATTATTTAGCAGTTCAAAAATACAATCAAAATCTACATGAGAGGGTTTGTTAATTGGCCTAAGGGAAGTTAGGAATGCATTTTTGTGATATGCATGATATCATAGTCATATCAAGTCATATCGTCGTCATAGTCAAGATACTACAGTTGACTAAGAAGTGACACAGGCTGCAGGAAGGAGTTACAAGGGTCTACTGAGCAGGCCTGTGTGGTGTAACACTTCTCCAAGCATTTGAGATCTAGGCCCCAGTTGCCCTGAATCCCCCTACTTCACTGAGGGTCCTGTTATCTGCCTCAACCACAAGCCTAGTTGACCCTGGAGCCCAGAGAGTATGACATCACATCAGAGAGGACCTTACAGTAAAGGGGCCAGGTGAGTTCTGAGAGCAGAAAGCAAGATTCTCAAATAGGTTGTATCTGTTTTGTGACTGTTTGCTGGAAAGCATTCCTGGATTTGGTGGACTTTGGTCTCAGACTTGCTTTCAGTGGAGCAAACATCAGGTAGGAGTTTCATGTGATCTTTAAAGCAGCGGTCCCCAAACTTTTTGGTACCAGGGTGCTCCTATGAGAATCTAATGCCTAATGATCTGAGGTGGAGCTGAAGCAGTGATGCTGGCGCTGGGGAGCAGCTGCATATACAGATGAAGCTTAGCTCACTCATCTATCGCTCATCTTGTAATGGTTCCTAACAGGCCACAGTTCCTAACAGGCCATATACCAGTACTCTTCCACAGCCTGGGGATTGGGGACCCCCACTTTAAAGGACTCCAAACTAACCAAAAGAACCTGAGGATTTCTAAATGGCTATATCAGCTCAGGTCGGTTCACATCTGAAGGAAAAGGAAGGGAACCATTCCAGACAAAATAAATAGTGTTATTGAGGAGATAGATGTCTTCAAAATGTGAATTCCAATTGAAGGAAGGATATCATCCCTGTTTGGAGGGTGTGGCCCATATTAGGACCCTGCAGAGCTGGGACAGGGACTTTGTGCCTCGGAACAATTTCTCCTGCATGGTATGCCCAGCCCAGCTACTGAGATATTCCTAGACCTAACCCTGTTCCACCTGCCACCAAACCCTCTGTCAGACTCTGAATTTTCTCTCTAAAATCAGGACCTACTTCTGATTATTGCCTTTTCTTCCTGTAATGTGCCCCTGAGCCAGGGCCAGAGGGGCTTCTCCTTTTTCGGGAGAGTCACACCTGACCAAGTGGGACGAGTCTTGCCTAGGAGCCAAGGCCCAAGTTAGTGGCTCTGCCTTCAAGGGTCTCCAGAGACCACCATGTAGTCACATCTAGCCTTTATCTTGAGTCTTCCATTCATTACTACACAAGCAATTCTTGTCATTGCATACAAACCAGAAATGTGGAAAAACAAAAAAGAAAACAATCAAAATCCCATCAACCAGCAAAGGATTTGAATAGACATTTCTCCATAGAAGATATATAAATAACCAATAAGCAAATGGAAAGATGCTCAACATCATTAGTCATTAAGGAAATGCAATTCAAAGCCACAGTGAGATACTGCTTTAAACCCATTAGGATGGTTATTAACAAAAAACCCAGAAAATAACAAGTATTAGCAAAGATGTAGAGAAAATGGAAATCTCATATATTGCTAGTAGAAATGTAAAATGGTGCAGCTCCTGTGGAAAACAGAAAAACAGTATAGCAGTTACTTAAAAAGTTAAATATAGAATTACCATATAATCCAGCAATTGAACTCCTAAGTATATAAACAAAGGAATTAAAAATATGTCCACATAAAAATTGTACTAGAATATTCATAGCATCATTATTCATGATAGCCAAAAATTAAAAACAACCCAATGCCCACGAACCAATGAATGGAGAAACAGAATGTGCTATATCCACACAACATGATATTATTTGGCAATGAAAAGGAATGAAGCACTGACACGTGCTACGATGTGGCTGAACCTTGAAGACATTATGCTAAAAGAAGCCAGACATAAAAGGTTACATATTGTATGATTTCATTTATATAAAATGTCCAGAATAGGCAAATCCACAATGACAGAAAAGACTAATGGTTGCTAGGGCTAAGGAGAAAAGTGACTGCTAATGGATATTGAGTTTCTTTTTCAGGTAATGAAAATGTTCTGGAATTAAATAGTGATGATGGTTGCACAACTCTATAAATATACTAAAAATCACTGAATTGTACACTTAAAAATGACATTTTAAAGTGAATGATGAAGTTTATGTTATGCGAATTATATCTCAATCGAAAGCACATTCTATCAACCAACTATAAGCATTCAGGTCTATATTATATATAGATAGATAGATAGATAGATAGATAGATAGATAGATAGATAGATATAGATATATACTTTTGAAAAAGAGGCCATAATATTTATATTGTTTATTAGCCTGCATTTGTCACATAATATTTTTGAATATCTATCCATGTCAATAAATATAGATCGACATTGTCTACTTTTATGGCTACATATATGCTATCCTATGGTTGTAACAATTATTTAACCAATCTCTTATTGTGAGATACTTTAGGCTGTTGCCAATTATTTACTATTTACCAACAGCACTTTTGACTAGTCCTCTTAACTTACATTTCTAATTATTCCCTTAAGATAAATTTCAAGAATGAGAACTGCTGGATTTTTAAGGTATTGAAAAATTGTTAACTTGCCGCCCAGAAGTTTGTGTGATTTACCTGCCCATTCAGAAAGGTGCATGAACCCAAACCCTCAAACCTTCTTCAACACTAGGCATTTTTATTTGAATTCATCTTTGCTTATTTGTAGGTGGAAAAGTGGTACCACATTCATGCTTGATTTCTAACCTCTTTTGCCACTTGTCCTTTCCTTCAGTGCCAAGACGATTTGCTGCCGAATTGTCACTTTTTCTAGAGCCCCCAACCCTATTTTAATTCATTTTATTATTTATTGAATATTTTGATATGGATTTTAATACTGATTAACTGTCTGTTCTGTTGTGTCTCAGCTTACTCTTCATAACACTCTGGGAGGTGGATATTACACCCCTTTCACAGATAAGATGACTGAGTCTCAGAGATCATTGACCCTATAAGTGGCAGAACCAAGATTCAAACCCATGGCTGTCTCATTCTCAAGTCTCCACTCCACTCAGGACATGGGATCAGGCCCATCCTTCCCCTGAACTTTTTAAAAATCTCCCTTGAAAGTATACACGTCTTATGCTCTTCCCTAGATGTCATGCATAAGCTTGCTTCTTCTCCTTGATTAGAGTTCGGTGACAAGCCACAATTACCTTGACATCCCCAATGGTGAGAGAGCACTGAGGGCCTGCTCTCAGATGCCCAAGCACTGAAGCAAATCCATCCAGGCAAGTAGGGCCTTACACCCCAGGTCCATCTGGATGATCATCCTTGGAAACCAGCTTCAGCAAAGTGTGCAAGGCAGAGCTAAAGGCTCCCACAGAAACTGAGCCCCACAGGATACCTATAAAATCAATGAGGTTTCTTTTAACAGTGAGGTTTCATCTAAATTGTGCCACGAACTATTGATTTTGCTGGCACAGTTGGCAATTTTCCAGAGCAACTCAATTCAAGACCAATGTGTATTTAATAAGAATTTGGCTCTTAAGACTACAGAGTTCCTGGAAGTGAAACAGGAGCTGCTGCAGTCAGTTTGCAAAACTGTTGCAGAGCCAAGGACCGAACAGCTACAAAAGAATGGACTCCAGTGTAAGGAGCAAACAATGTGCCCTCATTCCACAGTCTCGTCTGATCCTCCAACAATACGCTACAGCAACTACGACAACCTGGGTAGATCATTTTAATCTCACTTTATAGATTAAGGAATTGAGGATCAAAATTAAAAGTGACTTGAGATGTCACTGCTGGCAAGAGGTAGAGCCTGGCCAGCAAAAGATCTTTACCTGCCGGGCCTGAGTCCTTCCGGGACACCAGGAACTGGCGGACACTGTTGAACTACAGATCGCTGACCCTTTGCGCTTTTCATGGGCCTTCTCTGCAGTCCCTGGGGCTGTCCTCTGCACTGGCATACTTCCTGGCACTGAGGTCTTTGCGTCTAGAACTCTCCTCTAGGTAATCTTTTCTTGGCACATTTCATTTTGGTCTTATTACCTAATGCGGCATAACAAACCACCCCAAAAAGATCAACAGAAAACAACCTCTATTTATTATGCTTCCAGATTCTGTGATTTGGACAGGGCACTGTTGCGGGGGTATCTTTTCTCTGTGCCATAATACCTGGGGCTTTGGCTTGGAAGACTCAAACAGGTAGTTGTGACTCCAAGGCCTGGCTACTGAAATCATCTAGAACTGTAGTGTCCAATACAGTAGCCAGATGTGGCTATTTAAATACTCATTTAAATTAATTAAAATTAAATAAAATTTAAAATTCAGTTACTGGTAGAACTAATCACATTTTAAGGCCCAATAGCCATATGTAGCTTGTGGCTACCATAAGGGACAGTACAGATAGAGAACATTTCCATCATCATAGAAAGTTCTGTGGGGAAGCCTGCTCACTCACATGCATGGGCTGGGATCTTCGAGTGGAGCCTCTGTGTGGGGCTGGGCTTCTCACAGCATGGCTGCTGGTTTCTAAGAAGGTGCATGCAGAGGGGCAGCATCAGCAGAGCAAGTGTTCTATGAGGCCAAGGAAGAAGCTGCAAGGTTTCCTCTAACCTAACCTTAGAAGTAGCATGCATCCCTTTTGTCACATTCTATTGGGTACATAAGAGTAGGGTTCTAGATAAAATACAAATATTGCACGGAACATACTTATATAAAAAATCATTCATTGTTTGTTTATATCCGAAATTCAAATTTAACTTGGTATTTTGCATTTTTATTTGCTAAACCTGGCCACCTTACATGGGAGTCACTAAGGCCAACCAGATTCCAGGGGAGGGGAATTTAATCCACTTCTTAGTGAAGAGTGGCAAGGTGACATTGCAGAGAGCATGTGGGATAAGTGGACGTCTTTGGAAAATACAATCTGCCATATGCTGCTAGGTGGGTCCTCATTCAAGTTTCATGGCCTGGATGGATAGAATTGGGAGAAAGGACCCTCTTTCATCTGTTTTTCCTTTCACGCTGAGCTTTGGGGCCAACTGTTCTTAGATAATAGCTCCAATCTCTATTAACATAGGCATTCTTCTCTGCCTACACCATGAGCAAAATTACAAATAACGATAACAGATACGCCATGGCACCATCACAGACAATGTTTTGCTAAAGTAAGGGTGCCCGAGGTGACAATGTACTATGGACACATTGAGTAATCAGGGAACTTTTGTTAGAGAAAATGGCTCCCCATCTGGAGCTCCCCAAGGTCTAGCTCAGCAGGAGAGCTTCTCCTGTGTCTGCCTCCCTATAGCCAACATAATGACACACATGATAAAGGCATAAGCAGTGCTCCGTGCAGAGATTACCCCCTCTCCCCAACACCAGGTATATTTATTCCTTGCATAGCAGTGGGTGTTATCAGGTCATATAGAAATATAGGTGTCAAGTTGAGGCCTGCAAGAGTGAGGCTGGGACTCTCCAAGAGTGTGATGTCACTCCCAGCGTCAAGCCCTAGTCAGCCTGGAGAAGAACGAATTCATTCATATTCTCCTCTCTCTCTCCAGTCCCTCCCTCCTTCCCCGCCCCCACTCCTCTCTCTTTCCCTGACTCCTTCCCTCTCGACCGAGGTACCCTGATGTCCTGGGAGCCGGAGAGGGAGCTTTTTAGAGGAAAGTGATAAGATGGTATGCCCCATGTGGAGACCAGTTAAGAGTGGGAAGTCAGGACCTTCCCAAATCAAAAGTGAGCTTTATTTCATTAATCAATTCACAGAGACACATGACGTATTCTGTGCTTCTTTCCCTTTCCTTTGATGTATGGCGAGAAGCTGGGACCAAGAGGGGAACAGCAGTGGTCAGAAAGTGGTCTAAGGGTGAGTACATGACCCAGTTCTGGCCACTATAACATAAGGGAAAGTCCACTGGTGACTTTAGGGAAGAATTCACTCTTTGGTTAAAAATAAAAGAAGAATGCTCACTTCGACAGCACATATACTAAAATTGGAACGATATAGGGAAGATTAGCATGGCCTCATGCAAGGATGATGTGCAAATTCGTAAAGTGTTCCATATTTTTTCATAAACTATATAAATGTCTAACCAATGTACTATATCCTTGAAACTAATAATAAAATAAAATAAAATAAAATGCTTTAAAAAAATAAGAGAAAGAGAATCACAAGAGGAAAAAGTCCCCATGTCCTCCTTAACCTTCATGTTAGGATGCTGTCTACGAAGACAATATACTAGGTGCTACAACAGCTATCTTGTGACTAAGAGGAGGGACACTGCCAACATACTGAGATGGCAGAAAGAAAAGAGGAGAAGACTCCAGGTCTTCAATGTCATCACTGAGCCACCAAATATACCCTGAAAATGCCCACTATCAGACTTCTTCTAAAAAATAATTGTCTATTGTTGAAGTTATATTAGTTGATATTCTTATCTGCTGCCAAATACAATCTAAATAATATTCACTATCATTCAGATAAGGTTAGAAACTAGGAGTCGAGGATTTATTCAGATGGTTGAAGTGCGAGAGAAAAGCCATGTTGAGTGGGACAGGTCAGAGATGATATTAAAAATACTTAACAACTGGTCCTTATGGACACAAAATAATATGAAAGAACATTGGCCCTATCAGAATGGACACCATCCCATAAATAATAGATATGCCCAAGCCAATGTGTCCCAGCTGAATATCAGCACCAGTATAATTACAAAAGGTAAATCAGGGGACTCAGTTAAACCTATGCTTACAAATGAATTTGCTTGGATTAGATTCTGCCCACAATGTGCCTCTTTTGAAAGTCCTGGCTCTACCTTCTAAAGCCAAGACTTCTGACAACTTAAAGTGGATCAGTGGCTTGTTCGACTCCAAAGACAGTGACTGGAAGTTGTTAACTTATACATTGAACTGCTATGAATGTTGTGGTGGTAGTGGTGCTTTTGAACTGTTAGGTTTTTTAAAAATTTATTTAAAAAGTAATACATAATCTTGGTATAAAAATGCAAAATTTTCAAAGATAAAAAAATAATAATATAAAGTGAGTCTCCCACTCTGGTACCCCCAGAGGTACATTATCAACAACTGTTGCATACATTTGCATAAACTACACAAACATATATGTATATATTTATATATCTTTTTTAACAAAGACAAGAGCCTGCTTACACATATGTATGCACTTTGTTATTCCCACTATTTCTTAGGGCTTGTTCCATATCTGCATATAAATCTAGTTCTTTCTTTTTTACAACTGCACAGCATTCTATTGTATGGATTCATATAATGAATAACTTCTGCAATTAATCCTCTGTTGATGAATATTTCAGGTGTTTGTTATTACAAACTACGCTGTAATAAACACTATTAATTTGAGTGTTTCAGGGTGAAAATAACAGACTACCCAACTAGTTTAAACTATATGGAGTTATTATCTTACATAACACAAAATCTAAGCTAGGTGGTCCCAGGGTAGATTAATTCAGAGGCCTAACAATGTCATTAGGGGACCAGGTACTTTTCCTATTTCTCTTACCATTCTCAGAGTGTTAAATTTTTTGCCTTAGGTTTGGAAGTAAGATGGCTGCCACAGCTCCAGACATCCTATCATCGCCCAACTATGTTCAAAGAGAAGTCAACTTCTCCTTACACATCTCCTTTTCTCTGGGAGGAAAACTTTTCCCAGAAGCCCTGTTGCAGACTTTCCATTACATGTCATTGGCTAGAACATGTCCATCCGTAAAT
>NW_011889352.1:651607-710793 GCF_000151845.1 Pteropus vampyrus
GAAACTAGGAGTCGAGGATTTATTCAGATGGTTGAAGTGCGAGAGAAAAGCCATGTTGAGTGGGACAGGTCAGAGATGATATTAAAAATACTTAACAACTGGTCCTTATGGACACAAAATAATATGAAAGAACATTGGCCCTATCAGAATGGACACCATCCCATAAATAATAGATATGCCCAAGCCAATGTGTCCCAGCTGAATATCAGCACCAGTATAATTACAAAAGGTAAATCAGGGGACTCAGTTAAACCTATGCTTACAAATGAATTTGCTTGGATTAGATTCTGCCCACAATGTGCCTCTTTTGAAAGTCCTGGCTCTACCTTCTAAAGCCAAGACTTCTGACAACTTAAAGTGGATCAGTGGCTTGTTCGACTCCAAAGACAGTGACTGGAAGTTGTTAACTTATACATTGAACTGCTATGAATGTTGTGGTGGTAGTGGTGCTTTTGAACTGTTAGGTTTTTTAAAAATTTATTTAAAAAGTAATACATAATCTTGGTATAAAAATGCAAAATTTTCAAAGATAAAAAAATAATAATATAAAGTGAGTCTCCCACTCTGGTACCCCCAGAGGTACATTATCAACAACTGTTGCATACATTTGCATAAACTACACAAACATATATGTATATATTTATATATCTTTTTTAACAAAGACAAGAGCCTGCTTACACATATGTATGCACTTTGTTATTCCCACTATTTCTTAGGGCTTGTTCCATATCTGCATATAAATCTAGTTCTTTCTTTTTTACAACTGCACAGCATTCTATTGTATGGATTCATATAATGAATAACTTCTGCAATTAATCCTCTGTTGATGAATATTTCAGGTGTTTGTTATTACAAACTACGCTGTAATAAACACTATTAATTTGAGTGTTTCAGGGTGAAAATAACAGACTACCCAACTAGTTTAAACTATATGGAGTTATTATCTTACATAACACAAAATCTAAGCTAGGTGGTCCCAGGGTAGATTAATTCAGAGGCCTAACAATGTCATTAGGGGACCAGGTACTTTTCCTATTTCTCTTACCATTCTCAGAGTGTTGAATTTTTTGCCTTAGGTTTGGAAGTAAGATGGCTGCCACAGCTCCAGACATCCTATCATCGCCCAACTATGTTCAAAGAGAAGTCAACTTCTCCTTACACATCTCCTTTTCTCTGGGAGGAAAACTTTTCCCAGAAGCCCTGTTGCAGACTTTCCATTACATGTCATTGGCTAGAACATGTCCATCCGTAAATAAATACTCACTGGCAAATGGGAATAGAAATATTATTGGCTTACATCGACTGAGATTCATCCTCCAGGGCTAGGGAAGAACACACTTTTCCTGAGTGCAGTGCATCCTAATATCTGAACCAACTCAAGGTCCTATTGGCAAGAATAAAGGGTGAAATGGCCATGGGTTAGCCAGCAAGAGAATCTTCCACTAACACTCTTGTACATCTATTTGCATGTATGTATGCAAGTATATTCATTAAACAATGTCTTTGTAATAGATTTGTTGGGTCAAAAAAGTTTGTTCATTTAAAATATTGAGAGATATCAACAGATGAATGGATAAACAAAATATGGTGTGTGTGTGTGTGTGTGTGTGTGTGTGTGTGTGTGTGTGTGTGTAAAATAGAATATTATTCAGCCTTAAAAAAGAATGAAATTCTAACACATGGTACAACATGGGTACACCTTGAAGACATAATGCTAATTGAAATAAGCCAGACACAAGAGGACAAATATCGTATAATTTTACTTATATGAGGTACCTAGAATAATCAAATTTATAGAGATGGAAAATAGACTGGTAGTTACCAGGGACCGGTAGATGAGGGAGTGAGATTTCATTCATTCATTCATTCATTCATTCATTCATTTATTATTTAGAAACTTGAGTTAGGGAAGATTAAAAGAGTTCTCGAGATAGTGGTAATGGTTGCACAACAATGCAAATGAACTAATACCACTGGACTATACACTTAAAAATGATTAAAACGGTAAATTTTATGTTATGTATATTTTATCACAATAAAAAATGTTGATAGATATTGCCAAATTGTCTTCAAAGAGGCTTCAGCATTTAATTCTCCCACTCCTTGTGCACAGACCAGGGCTTGAGTGTCTTGTGATGTTTTGAGCCCGGTGTTGGATCAAGGGTCCACAGGTGGTGGCACAGATGGTCTTGGTGGATGTAAGACCTTTATAAGATCAATAGCAGAATAGTCTGGTTTTAGAAGTAAAGGAAGACACCCCAGGAGGGGAGGGCTGGGCAGGCATTCCCTTGTCTTCCTGGAGTTCATTTCACCTCTGCATCACTTCCTTTCCCGAAGCACTTCAATCCCTCATGGTGGCTCCAAGACTGTCCCCCTCTAGTTCTCTGACTGAAGTGAGCACAATGGTCCAGTCCCTTATTTCCCCTTGTTAAGAAAAATTATGCAAAAATTGGAAATTCATCAAAAATATTACTGCAGGCCCTTTCAAAGCCACATGACTGAGTCTGTGTAACAACCTGCAGACAAGTTGTCTGATTATCTAAGGGATATAACTTTATTTGACCTCCTATTTACAATTGATTAGGCCAGGCTCCATAAAGCTACATTTAATGTATAAAAGAATGATACATTTTGCATTTGACTTTCTTTTTTTCTTTTTTTCTTTTTTTGCCAGTAACAATGTAAATGATTTCTGTCTGGCAAAAAACACAAGCCCAAAGGTTATGTATGGTTTCTCTGTGAGGACATTAACTTGTTTTTTCTCTAACTCAGCCATATTATTCAATGTTTTTCTTTTTCACTGACCATATATACTTCAGCCTATTCTCCTCAAACTAGCTTTGTCATTATGCCAGTTCTCTTCTTAGTGAGCTAAATTAATGACAAGGGCTCACTGTACGTTTGTATGAGAGTATGTTTTTAACTTTTTGAAAATTATTCTTTGACACTCTTAGCTCTAGCAGGCTTTCAAAATGACTTTGCTAAATATTAAAGAAAGAGAATAAACAAGGAATTTGAAGCCTTAGAATAGTCTGGATCCTGATTCTATATCACAGTTAAGGTGCGATCTACTTCACACCTTGTCCCCAATGTTTACAAGTGGCTGCTGCAGAAGGCCGCAGTGACCCTTCTGAGTTTCCTTGCACACAGCGCAATCGGGCCAGTTGCCAAGTCCAGGCCCTCTGGCACTTCCTGTTAGACCACAAAACCACAAAACCATCAAAATCTACCATTAGGGTTTGAACCCTGTTTCATGATTTGGGGGTGAATTTTCCCCAGATGGTGAGCAGGACTGTCGAGATTGGCCATGGCTGTGTCTTCCCTCCTCTGGACTCCCCTTTCTCACCACCAGCTGGACAGGACTTGGTCTCTTTCAGCACCCTTACTATCCATGACACAGATGTGGCCTGGGAAGCCCTTAGCCTCAGGGAGGCACCCTGTCCCTTCACTTTTGCACCTGAATGGCTAGAGCTGTGTGCATTCCCAGGATTCTCCTTCCCTCTGCAAATTGCCTATTCCCACCTCAAATCCTGTCATGCACAGCGGCTGTTTCCCTCCTTCGGTCCCACCCCGGAACCCAGCTCCCTCCTGGTTTCCCGGAGCCATCACTTGTCCCAAGCAATTGTGTACAGCAGATCTTACAAAGATTTGGAGAGAGGTTACCTTGCAGCACTCACTGCACGCCACCATTTTCACATTTACTTTAGAACCCATGAGCATTCCTGCCTTCTCTAGAGTTTTGCTGGCTCACCCTTCTCAACTAGATGATCGGCTCTTTGATGCCAGGCCTGAGGCATTGTTTGCTTCTTTGTTGGCATGTTTTGATGGAATCATGTTTGTGAAGCTTTGAGCACAGTGACTGGTGTGTAATAGGGCAGCTGACAGTAGACCCAGAGCAGAAGCCCTTATAAGAGAGCAGACTATGCCACCTCAAGTGTGCCTCTTTCGTTAAGGATTATTTTGAACTCATTATTTTGAGAAACAGCAGACACAAGAGAAGCTTTGAAAACAGAGTAGAAGTTACCCTTTTGTAAGGGAAATTTACATTTATAAAAGAAGTCTCCCTCAGTACCAGGAAAAGAAGGCTGGCCCTATATCATAAGAGGCTTATAATGGAGAAGGCACTGACTTAAATCTGCATGACAAAGCTTACCCCTTTGATTGTATTTTCCTGGTTATTTTCCAATAACTTGCCTCTCCCACGCTTTTCTTCCTTTGTTTAAGCTGAAGATGGTGTTTAAGTTCAAGTTCTAGCTATCTCTTTGAGTTACACTTCTCTGAGTTTCTCCCACTGTAGGAAATATACAGAATAAAACACTCTTTGTCTTTCTCTTGTTAATCTGTCTTTTAAACCAAAGGCCCAAGTCAAGAACCTAAGAGTAGAAGGAAAAGAATGTTTTCCCTCCCCTATACCACCTACTTCAAGGTAAAACCAGATGGAACTAGAAACTGTAACCCCAGCCTTCCCTGGAACCTTGGCTCCTGCTACTGCCCCCTTAGGCAGTCTAACAGCTTCTGTTTTTGTTTTTAATAGTAAAAACAAAAACAAATACATTTTAAAACCTAAAAACTTAGTACAAAGGAATGAAAGGAAACTTTAAAGGGGTAATGTTCTATTTCGTTTTTTTTTTTTTTCTTTCAAATTTTATTATGGAAATTTTCAAACTGTTGAATCAAAAAGTCGAAGTGGGCTTTTTCCCAAAATGGGCTTTTATCCAGACGGCTGGACTGCAAGTCTCTCTCCTTGCGGCCCCAGCGTGAGAGCCCAGTGAGAACCGCGGCGGCAGGAGCCGCGGCAGGACAGACACTTAGAAAGTTTCTCCCTCTCCTTGACTGAGTGTTAGTTAAAAGGAGTGCTGCGGAAACTGTAACCGAAGGAGGCGTTATGCGTCCGGAAAATCCTCAAGGAGCAGCGCTGCAAGCCACAGTAGTAGCTGTTGGATCGAGCGCTAAAGGGAAGGGTGGAGAGAGTCAACCAGGTAGCGTGAAAGTTGGAGATAAAGTTGTTCTTCCAGAATATGGAGGCACCAAAGTAGTTCTGGACAAGGATTATTTCTTATTTAGAGATGGTGACATTCTCGGAAAGTATGTAGACTGAAATGGCATCACGTGAAGCTGCCCGTTCCACTGAAATCTCATCATGTAAATAATTTCCATGTCTCTTCTGTAATAAACTAATGATATCAAAACTAATGACATCCAGTGTCTCTTAAAATTTAGTTTCACTGTACTGATATAAACATTTCCAAGTAAATATACATATTTTAAAAAAGTTGAAATGGATAATAAAATGAACTTCACATATATTTATCAGTTAACATTTTTCCTTTTGTTGAAAATTTTGAAAATAAATTTCAAATCAAGACACTTCACTACTAATTATTTCAGCAAGTATCTCCTAAAAATAAGGACATTCACCTGCATAACCATAATAATATTATCAAAAGTAATAATAATATCCTAACATTATCTAATATCCAGTTCAAATTCAAATTTCTTCCAACTGTTCCCAAAATATCTTTTACAGCTAGATTTTGTTTTGTTTTGTTTTTCCAACTAGGATCTAATCAAGGCTTATACATTGCATTAGATATTTCATAGGTAATGCTTTATATTTCATAGAGTATCCATCAGAATGCACATGTCAGGCGTCCCACTCTTAGTGACTAGGTTGGATTGCATGGTAAAGTGCTGACCAGCAGATATCTTCCTTTGCAATGAATAAACAACTTGTGTAATGACACCCTGTTCTGCCTTGTCCAGTTTTGTAGCTCTTAGTTCCTAGCACAGGCCATATCCAGTAGATAGATGAGTTCTACTTTGGCCCTACACACTAGGATTGAGCACAAGCACCGAGATCCCACCAAGGCACTTCTGCTAATGGATTATGCTGGAGCAATGGAAACCCTGCAGTCCTAGGAGAGGGTAGCAGAGGCCCCTACAGCAAGTGGTAACAAAGCTCCCTCTGCCAATGCCTCAGGCAGAGTTCCAGGACCCACCTAAGTGCTTGGGAAGAGCTAGCTGCCTTCTTTCAGAGACTGCTGGGGAAGGCTACCCAGAGATCGGTAGAAGGTAGAAAAACAAAAATTTTAAAAGCTATCATTTTAAAACTAGGAACAGTTTTCTGTCTTGCTCTATGGAATCTCGCCTTGTTCTTGGAAAAACACCTGCCTAGTTCATTAATGTTATGCAAATGTTAAACAGGAAATGTTTAAGCTAAATTACTTATTATAATGTAAGAGGTGTCTGCTTTTACAGAGCCAAATCTCGTCAAAGTTTGTTCTCTTAGGAGAAATGTGAGAAATGGTGTGTGTGTGTGTGTGTGTGTGTGTGTGTGTGTGTGTGTGTGTGTGTTGCCTATACATGGTTTGAAAATTCTCTGCACATAAAAACGGTTGCTCGTTCTGGTGGAAATGGGTAAAAGGGGACCCCAAGAAATGTTCTGTAATGGTCTATGTGAAGTTTTTGCTGTTACCACAAGGGCATTATCCACAGAGGCTCCTTTAAGCTGCGTGGAAGAATGTGAACAGACTGGCTCCTGTACAGTCTGAGACTGGCTCCTGGGCATTCTCAGAAACACCTAGGGAAGCCCTGAGGAGTGGCTTCAAGTCATCTTATCTGGCTATGAAAGTGAAATGTGACCTTATTGTGATACCAGTTTGATATAGCATACAAAATGCTCTTAATACCAAGATGCATAATTAAAACTCTTTCTCTGAGAAAGCAATTGGACGTAGGGAGTAGTGGACACAGAGTTAAAAGACACAGAGCCCCTCCACCCCACCCCATCTCTGGCAGCTTCAAGAGAGTACGAGAGGGCACATGTTGGCAACAGACCCTTTCACATTTTAAATACAGATTTCTTCTTTAACCAGGCCTAGAGGGTAGCTACCTATGCAATGTCATTAAAAATGGGTCAGGTTAGGTAAATAGCAGTTCTGTCACTTGCTGACCTTGATATGTTATTAATGGGTCAGAATTTAGCCACATTAGAATGGATCTCCTCACTGGGATGAACACATTATCCAAAAGTTTTCTGACTCCTAAAGTTCCTAAATACCTTAAACCTCTTAAGCAATAACTTTTGGGGACTCAGATCCACTGTAATCCCCCTCCCAAGTCGCCAAGGGACAGACAGTGTGCACTCTGAGGATGCACCCTGTGCAGGATCTTGGGCTGTGCTGAGACTGATTCTGTGCAGGCAGGTGTTGTTATAGCACAGGGCCCAAGACCTCAAAGTCTTGTCTCTCTTGTCATCTTTCTCTGTTATTAGATGTTTTTGCCTTGCGAGATTATCTATTTAAATAACCATGTCATTTTCTGTTTTAATTTTTAATAGTGACTAACATTGATTCATTTTTGAATCTTGAACCAATCTTACAATCCTGAGATAAACGTTACTTAGTCATGATTATCTTTTTTAGATGCTGTTAGATTCAGTTTGTTAAAAGTTTTTAAGAATTTTTGTACCTAGGATCATGATGAATATTGGTCTATAGTTTTTTATAATGTACGTGCCTCGTTGTGATATTAGATAATGCTGGGCTCATAAAATGAGTTGAGAAATGTGCCCTTCTCTTCAATTTTCTTGACAAGTTTGTATGAAATTGGTGGTTTCTTCCTTAAATGTTTAGTATAACTTACCAGTAAAGCCATCTGAGTTTAGATCTTTCTTTGTGGGAAAGTTTTTAACTACAAATTCAATTTCTGTAATATATAGAGAGAGCTATTAAGGTTATTGATTTTTTTCTTAAGAGAACTTTAGTAGTTTGTGTCTTTTAAGAAATTTGTCTCTTTCATCTGTCTTGTTAAACTTATTGGCATAAAGTTGTTCATAATGTTCCCTGTGTTCCTGCTAATATCTGTAGAACCTGTAGTAATGTCACCTCTTTCATTCCTGATTAGTAATTTGTGTCTTCTCTTATTTTCCTTATGGCCTAGCAGGAGGTTTATCAATTTTATCGATCTTCTCAAATAACCAGCTTTTGGTTATTTTATTGATTTTTCTCTATTGTTTCCTTTTTTCTGTTTCACTGGTATCTGCTTTGGTCTTCATTATGTCCTTTCATTTGCTTGCTTTAGTTTAATTTGGACTTCTGTTCCAGTTTTTTAAGGTAAAAGTTGAAGTCTTTGATTTGAGACCTTTATTTTATTCTAATATGGGCATTTAGTGCTATAAATGTCCCCCTAAGTGCTGCTTTCACAACATCCCACAAATTCTATGTTGTGTTCTTATTTTAATTCAGTTCAAAGAAGAGTTTCTAATGTCTCTTTTTATTTCTTCTATTATCCATGGCTTATTTAGAAGTGTTTTACTTAGTTTTATTGGGAAGGTCCTTGATAGATGGTCAACTACTGGAAAAGTGTTCCTCTCAATTAACTGGTGTCTCTGAATATAACTTCCACCGGAGGTTCTAATGCTATCCCTTCTCAGTCTACACTTCTCTCTCCACCCAACCAACTTGCAGACAGAAAACATCTCTGGTCGTGTGTTCCTTTTTCCTTTTCTCCTCAAAACCAAAACATTTTTAGTTGAATTAAATTTTTTAAAATAATAGTTTTTGAGCCCTCCTCGAAAGTAAAACATAACTGGACTCAGAGGTAGGAAAATAAAAAAAAGAAATCCCAATCAAGGAATTTTCTCTTTTGCTTGATGGGAACTGGAGTGGATCCAGACCTTGGATCCTGAAGCTTAGGCAATTTTGTGGTCCTTTTAAGAGAAAGAACACAAAACTCAAAATATACACAATTTTTTTTTTCTTAAAATAAAGAAAATTGCAACAAATTAAAAATTGTATAAAGCTTAGAAATACAAGAATCATAAAACCCAAAAAAATTATGTAGTTTCATAAATGGCCTGACACACCTCTATAATACATTTTACGTTTATTGGTCTGCACACACTGAGAGCTACTTCATAGAACAATTTTGTGAAATAATTTTTTACAGAGAGAAGGACAATTCAGTCTTTCCTCTAGCATGTTCAACCAAAATTTGCTTTGTATTGACAGTCTAGAAAAGTCTCTTTCAGCTTCACAATGGATTATTTGTAATGTCATGCATATTGTTAGGATTTTCCCAAAATTTGGGTAAAACTATCAAGTTCCTTTTATATAGGAGCTATATATAATTTCAGGGACTTTCAAGTTTGCTTGTTCAGTGACTCATTTACTGTATTCTTTGAATTGACTGTACTCATCATGCAGTTGACCTCCAACACCCTCATAGTAGATTATGAGTTTTATGTTTTATGAATATTTCATATCAAGACAGCAAAAACTTAGGAAAAATTTACATAGATGTGCTTGGAGAGGCCATTTCAGGCTGAGAGAGAAGTATGAGCACAGGCAAGCGTGGCAAAGGTGAGTTCTATGGATCAAGCAAAGGGTACACGATGGTGGCAATGAGTGATAAGGCAGGAAAGTGGAGAATAGTGTCAAATGTAGCAAATATTTGAGGAGAGATTGATTGCCTTTACGATCAGAAATCAAAGCCATTGATGGACCAGTGAGACTATGAAAGCCAGCCTAGTCTCGTGTTAAAACCATGGAATGAACCTTGGCTTGGACCCTAACTCTGTGAAGTACCAGCCTGTGCAACATTGCTAAGAACAACATGACTCTATACAGAAGTGACTGCCAGCCACATGAATGTAGCCCCAAATCCCAGTAAATGTAGCTACAATTCAACTTCCCCTTAGCAAATCCTCAAAACACCTCCAGCAGTTCTTACACCATCAGACTCAAGAGGAAGTACAATGGAGAGGAAGCTGAAGTATAAGAAGCACCAGTCCTGACTGCAGTTAAAAGAGTTTGTGTAAATTTTATAAAAACATCAACTATATGAACACATTGCTAGGGACTGCCCCAGGGCTAAGCAGGGGTTTATGCTAGTGAGGGGCCCAGATATTTAAGTTTCCCTAGCTTTACAGTAAATTCATCTCTTGGCGAAGAGCATAAAACAAAATACATATATGATGTATTAATTATCTCCTGTTGAGTAACAAATTATACCAAAACTTATTTCTTTCAAACCACACACATTTATTATCTCAGTTTCTGAGGTTCAGGAATGCAGGCGCAGCTTAGTTGGGTCCTCTGCTTCATGGACTCTCACAAGACTGTGTTGGCATATGGTCTGCCAACTGAGGGCTCAGCTGGGGAAGGAGCAGCTGCCCCTCCCCTGACCACAGGACCCCACACAGGGGATTCACACCCCACACTCTGGCTGGACAGGCCTCCTCTTGCCCAATCTTTTCCCAGACAACCAGCATCTTTTGTATGTCACACACACACACACGCGCGCACACACACACACACGCACGCGCACACACACACACACCTCTACCTTTTGTTGTTTGTTTGTTTATTTCTTCATGTCACCAGAGCAAACACTTATAAACTGAGCCTATACAGTTGACTCTGAAAGAGAAGCTGTAAACTATCTCAGCCGGAGATTTCTACACCCTCAGTGAACACACTGTGGGACAAAGAAAGACTACAACTTCCTCCCCGCTCTCTGCTTCCTAAGTTTTTCTACTGATTCTTTGGCCTAAGACAAGTACATCAACTTCCATTCTCAGCTGCCTACTTGGAGTAAATGACATGAAATTGGGTTTCTCGGGGTGAGAATCTGGAGGCGCTCACAACTGGACCTAACCTAGAACTCAGAGAAGGAACGAGGCTTTCGTGGTATCAGCCGGGACCAAGAAATCCAACTTCAGTGAACTTGAGCAAAAAAGGGGAATGTATAGCTGGGAGGCCAGGGGTGGAGGTGGACCCAGGGCTCAGAGGCTTCCATGTGTCACTATCGCTCTCTCCAAACACCCTTCCTTCCATTCACGTCGCCCTCATTCTTCTGCTGGTGGGAAACTTCCTGGAGATAGGAAGCTGGGCAGGTAAATCCACTAGCCCGATTTAGCAATCCCAAGGAAGAAGAGCACCTCTCTCTCAGCCTGAGGAGGACTCCAATAGGCCTTGTGTGGTCACATTCTCCAGTCCTGGGGCTCAGTCTCTCTCCAGAAAGGGGAGGATGGAGAAAAGCATGCTGGGCAGGCAAAAATAGTAACTTCAACTGTCTTCGACCTGGCAGCTGTTTTCAAACATGGGAAACTTCTCATCTCTGAGTAAAAATAGAACCCAAATGCTCTAAAGTAGAGTACGAGTCTGAGAGACCAAGGAAGCTGCCAAGAACAGCCGTTCTGTAAATAACGCTCCGTGTGCTAGAGTAGGACAAGGGACCTCCTGGAAAGCAATCACAGCAGCCTGTCCTTGAGTGCACTGGCATCTCTGCACTCACCTAGAGGGAACCAAGGTTGCTTTAACTTGGGCATTCTTGCCCAGTGCAAGAAGGGAGGGCTCTCCCACAGTAAAACTTGCTGCTCTCTCCATCCCTGACCTGGCCCTTCTCTCCTGTTGTGGCCCCAGAAGATTGCTCAGTGCAGCTGCCTCTCTGCTCATTGGAGAAAACTCCACCACCTTCCATAGGAGGAGGTCCACCTCTGGCTCGGTCCTGCTCCAAGGCCTCAGCCAGGTGGACTCTTCTTCATCCTGCCCCTCCACAACCAAGAGGAAAGTGACTGCGGGTCCTCGGGTTTTGGTCCAGATTTGCGCCATGATGGATACAGGGCAGCTGGCCCCCCTCCTCCAAACAAGGTCACCTCTGAAGTAAACACATCCTATAGCAAGGAACCCTTCCTCCTGTTAGCACAGCTTCGCTCCTACCCTGGAGTAACAGTAGGCTCTTTGCCCCATCTACTCCCATGTGCCGAGCAGCATCCAGCTCTTCTTTGCCCTTTTTAAGGCCACAGATATTTGAATGGGATCCAACAGTGTGAGGAAGTGACCAGTCAAGGGTTAATCAGCATGGAATGCAGAGGATAATGAAGAACAGTGAAAGTAGCCAACACCAGAGAAGGAAAACCTGAGACAGAACTGAGACAAGGGCAGCAATAAAACTGATGATGAAAAAAGCCACAGATACTTACCATTCATTGAACTCTTACTACATACTAGGCCATAAGCACTTTTCATGCATTAACTCATTTAATTATTGCACATTTCAAATGCGCAAACTTCTAAATATACGAATATCCACCACAACATTTCTTAACTACAAAGTGAAAGTAGTACCTCACAGAGGAGAAAACCCAATGAACAAGATTAAAATGACCAGGAACAGGACATAGTGACATCATGAACCCCCAACATAATGCACTGAGGACACATCACTTCTGTGATAGTTTTGCCAAAAATACATAACTTCACTCTAATTGTGAGAAAACATCAGACAAGCCCAAATCCAAGGACGTGCTGTAAGGGCCACTACTCTTCAAAAGTATTAATCATGAAAGACAAGGAAAGACTGAAAAACTGCCAAGATTGGAGGAGACCAAGAAAAAATAACTTAAGTGCTATGTGGGATCTTGAACAGGATCCTGGAATAGAAAATGGATATTAGTGAGAAAATTGGTGAAATTCAAATAAGGTCTATAGTGTAGGTAATAGAATTATAGCATCATTGATTTCTGTCGTTAGCTGGTCCAATGTTTATGTTGACGATTGTGATATGGTTATGTAAGAGGTTAACATTAGGGAAAGTCAGGTGGAGGTATACAGGTACTTTCTGTCCTATAACTTTTCTATAAGTCAAAACTTAATTCGAATTTGAACATTTTAAATTATTTTTTAAATTTTTCTAAGTGCAAGATTCTCCACACAAATCAATTGCATCTCAGGAGATTAACTGACTAGGTTGGTTTACCAGCAACGAAAAAAGCCCTGGGATAAAGCAGGAAATATTTTTAATTGTCCACCGTACCATTAAGTCTGCCACAGCCTGGGTGTTTTATGCTGTAATTGCCCCTATTTGTTGAACAGGTACTCAGTTGCAGCAGGGGTGCTAACACTCATTTTAGTAAGCACCTCTGCAATTTCTGGAGGTGTGACTGGCAAGACAGGCTGCTTCCTACCATGAAATGCTCCTCCCCAGCCTCACGAGCCAGCATGCTCTCCATGGGGTTGTTCTGCATCTTCTGTTTGTCTTGTTCTTCAGTCCAGGACTTGGTGAGTGAGAACGTTCTCTTGCTTTTCTGACAGTGCATCACAATCCCGCCTTCTACATTCTTTCCATGGTGACTCACTCTTGGAGATTTTGCAATCAAAGGCATTTTCCACCAACTTGAAGCCCGACAACTTTATCCCTCAATGTCCCCCACTCATTTCTCATATCCCACAAGAGGAAAAATAAATCAGATTATTGCTATTTTGCTCATGTTTGATTATTTTTTATTTTTGTGCTTCTTCAGGTTTCTCCCATCTCACCAGCAAATGAGAAGCTGCAGAATCTGCAGTTCTGGCCTCTTGGTTGACTGCAGTACTGGGAGGGGGTATGTTCACCCTTAAAGGTTCCAATGGGCAAAACAGGCAGGACTTGTGCCTTGTTACTGTGCTGGACCTTGGCACCTGGCAGAGACTTTGGGTCTCTGCATGATTAGGTTTCCTGCTAGAACCCTGCAAGCCTGCCCCTTGGCTGTCTTTGTACCGTTCCAACAAAGTTCTGTCTTCATTTTCTTCTCTCTACCCCACAGACTGAAAAACAAATTATCCAATGATTAGTTGACACGTCACGACTGGGTACATTTTCCAATGAGATTGGACAAGTGAAAAAAGGCATTCTGAGTGCAGTGCCTTGAACCCCTAAATGAGAGGAGGAAGAGCCCAGAGGGCCACTGATTCAAAGAAAGTGAGAACTGGGTTTTTTAATGTACAGGGAGATCTTGGGTAACACCAGACTGAGGTTGGGAGAGACTGGCCACTTCCCATTCACCTAGGAATTTTTTGGCAGCTAAAGGGGTGTTGCCTGGGCAGGGGTGGTGTCTGTGAATGAGCCTCAGAACCCCCTTTCCAAGGCCACCTCTCTGGCTACTGAGCTCTGTGCAGGAGGCACCGTGGAAGACAGGACTTAGGTAATGAGCAGGAAGAGAATCAT
Source organism: Pteropus vampyrus (assembly GCF_000151845.1). Classification (NCBI taxonomy): domain Eukaryota; kingdom Metazoa; phylum Chordata; class Mammalia; order Chiroptera; family Pteropodidae; genus Pteropus; species Pteropus vampyrus. The sequence continues at coordinate 665,597 of NW_011889352.1, forward strand.
AGCTGAAGACAGTCTAGGAAAGGGCAAGTCATGTAATGGGAGGTTTCCAAGGCAATGAGTGAGCCCTGGCTAACACTTAAGATGCACGTTCATGTGGCTTACTGCTTGAGAAGGATGAAAGAATATTCCCCTGATGTGAGCCAATATCGGGAAGCTGCAAGCACCTTTGTTCCACTGCCAGGCCTCAACTTAGAAATAAGCCCTTGGAATACAATCGAATTAAAAACTATTGTGTTACTTCAGTGCAATCAGTACATCCCCTTTTACGATGCACAAGACAGGAAGAAAGCAACTGCCAAAGCTCAAAAGCCACCATGATTGCTTAGGTGAAAATTCCTAAACACAGAAAGTGAAAGAAAAAGAAAGTGAGAGAAGCAGAAAATACACCTAAACAGGACTCCATCTTCTAACTTAAGGGGAATATATATATAGCATTAGTGTTTTATTGCTGTATTTTCAGTTATTCTAAGATGTAATCTTTCTGTTTAACATCTCTGCAATTGAGACACATCATACAACTGATACAAGTCATACTGAATTGGCAGGGTTTTTTTAGTGGCATATAAAAAGTATCGCATCTTAAAGTTAACAAATATGGTAATTCGTATGCAATGTGACAAGATTTGGGGTGCTCTGTAAAGACAAAAGGGCCTTATTCTCAGCCTCTACTTTTCAAGAAATGACATTAAGGGGAAAAAATTCTTTGTAGTATATTACTTTGAGACCTGAACGAATCAGAATAGTTTAATTTTTCAGATTTATCGTTGACTGTAATAAGTTCAGCTTAAACATTATTTGGCAGATGTTTTTAGCATTTATAAAATAAAATAAATATAGAATTTACATTAAGGAAAAACTGAATTTATCCAAAAATCTCAATAGCTCAGCACATGAAGTATGTTTTCTGTTCCAGAATTTCTTCTTCATCTGAAATTTTTCATTAGAAGGCAAATCACAGAAAAGTTAACTTTTAATCCAAGTAAAGGTTTCATTCATTTTGGCTTCTGTGGAATTGAAAATAAGTCATCCTTTGCCTTAATAAATGTATGTTCCCTTTCTGCATGAGGGGGTCAAGATGATCCAGAACATCAACTATTCCAGACCATTATCACAGGTAGAATAGCAGGAGACAGTCACACTTTGGGTGCTTTTCATTCTGGATTCAACTTCCAAGGATGACTCGAAGTATTCCCCCAACTCCCTGCCCTTCTTTTCCATTCTCCCTTGACTCAAGAATGGAGATGAGTAAAACCAGGGTCAGGGATGGAAATGAGACATTTTGGTCTTTCATCCTTATTCTCTTAAGGCCTGGTCAGGTTTATGAAAAGTCCAAACTCTGGCAATGCTTACTCAGTCTTTTTGACCTTCAAATTCAAAATCGACATGACTTGGGAGAATCCACAAAAAAAAAGTCCAAATGTCAGTTTTCACTGAGGCCTTAATTATTCAGCAGTTCTGAAAGAATGAATTTACTGTGATGCTTACATTCACGAGATGGAGGCTCACAGAAGAAGCCATCTCATGGATACCGAGAGTTTCATGGATTTAAGGATCAGTCAGTACCATGACTGAGCCCAAGCACATATAAAGTTCTAAAATCTAGTATCCCTTTGCTGAAATGCCCATAAGGTCAGTGACCAGTGTTGTAGGCTCACAACAGTGAACTGCCAAGGAGGTCCAGAGATCATCTCACCCACCAAACATCAACAACATCAAAGACTTATGTTCGAACAATGGCATATGTCAGCTGGAGGCTCACACAAGGCCCTCATGGTCCTCCAAACTTTATTTCAAAACCTGCTACATTTCATCTTTCTCTGCAAACTTGAAATATCAGTGAATTCCTTAGAAGAAAAAATTAAAGAAATTGCCCTCAGAGGAAAAATCTATTACTTGAAAATGCAGGGTCATGTTACACAGACGCATGCAAATTGTGAACCAATTACCAGCGAATGTTCTTAAAGTTTCGTTATTCTTCTCTAAACCTAATGTGGTAATGCGTTTCTCTCTAGGAGATGTGCTTGCAACCACTGGAGTAGAGAGGTCAGATGCAGGCATATGAAACCTTTAGAAGGACCAAGCTTATAACCATCTTCAAATCCACATTAAGTATCTGTGTTCTCACACTTGCTCATATATGGCCTTGACATTCTCAGTAAGAGAGGACAGTCTGCTAAATGTTCTCACAACACCAATCCTAATCTGTTGTTTGAGCTTCATCAAATGTCTATGTGTTTTTAATTGACCATTAGCAATTTCTTCTCAACATGAGTCTCGGTAAGAAATTTGAGTGGTCATGGCTGCCTCTGTATTTCACCGCTGTGGATACAAACCCCAAAATGGACACATGGCTTAGGACAATATAGTCCTCAAGATGCTGCTCCATTTCCCAATTAAAATTTTTATACTCACTGAAAATAGAAGCATAAATATTCACATTCCTTTTTAAAGACTCTAAGTGGGAAAACACTTAAGAATTTTAAATGCAAAGATAGATGATCCATTGAGACAGAGGAAAAAATTATAGTTCAATATTACTATCATAGTTTCTAGGGGTGGAAATGGCCTCTTTGGGTAAAATGTAATCAAATACAAAAACCAAAAAGAGATAATAGATTATTACACATCACACATGACAACTAAAAATAAAGTAACTTTATTTTTTTCCATCTTCTTACAGTCCCCAGTATCACATCTGGTAAGAATCCTCAACTCTAGAAACACAAAAAAATTTTCAGGAAAGCATGTTACAAGATGGTATATATAAGTAATGGTTTGGCAGAATTTTGTCAACTCTAGCAGCTAACGGCCCCCCAAAAAATGAATTTTAAAATTCAAAAGTAACAGCTTTATTTAACATATGTTACACCTTAACATTTAAAATATCATGCTCTAGTTAAATATTCCATCAACAACACTGTATACAAATAAAATATTACACAAAATATATTTAAGAAAATGTTTTGGTCATTGATCTGAACAATAAATAAAAACACAGGCACTTCTACACCGAGACAGGAAAGCAGTCACTACTTAGAATAATTCTGTATAAGCAACATGTGAAAATATGGCGAGAATAGAATCCCAAAGTTTTAGGCTGACAAACCACTCATGAAAAGATTTGCAAGTCTGATCTTTTCACGTAAAGTTCAAAAGTTACATATGCTTTTCCTGGTCCACCTTAAAAAATCATAAACATGATATGACTGCCAGGGTCAATTCAATCTTCAGTTGGCCATTATGAAATCATACTCATTATTTTCAAATACTAAAAACAGAGAATTATTATGATACCACCCAGCAAACCAAAGAACAGTCATTATGTTCTTGTATCATAATCTCCTTATTATGACTGTAAGATCACAAGATAAACTGGATAAATGTCACAGTGATCCTCATTTCACAAAATTAACTGATTAGATTAATAAGAAAATACTGTTGGGGTGGCAGGAAATTTCAACAGAAGTCAGTTTTTCTAGACAATTTTAAAAATGTGTCCAAATTTCATAAAAATTAATTTAATTCCATTTCACAAAAACCTCTGAGTAATGTATAACAAATTCTTTGTAGCCAAAAGGTTTATAAACACCTAAATTGCAGACAATTCACTCATTATAATGGAAAGTAGGAATAGTACGAGGGCAAAACAAAAATAACTTAAAATGGTAAAATTCCAGAAACTTATTTTTTTCAGATGAGAAGGGGAAACAAATTAGAAAATGATGACCACCAGCCAGTAGAAAGAATAAGAACCAATTGTCCTGCCATATCCTCCTTAAAAAATTATGATCTGCTTTTCATCTTCAGAAAATACCACACATTGAAAAGGGTTTGGAGGCCCTCATATGGATACTATACTTATGAAGGCAATTTTGATGATTTAGCATAGAAATTACCTCTAATGAGAGAACACAACATGGGAACTATTCAAGATATGCCTTTCTATGCAAACTTTAGTTTGTATACATTTTAGCAACTTAAATGAGCATTTTGCAACCGAGACCAAATATCAATCATCTCTTGAGGTTTTCTACTATGTACTAACATCAAATCTAGATAGGAACAAATGTTATTTCTTTTCTTTTCTTCTATATCAAATGTCTTGAAGCCTTTGTGTTTCTCTGGAACGAGGCCGAGTTTCTGAAGGCACATTCCAGTATAAACGTCATCAATGGGGTAGAGAAGGACCTGGTCAGTTATATTGTACAGCCGCAGAGCCAAGTGGCCCGAGTAGAGGAATCCACCTCCCCCCGCATAAGGTGGGTAGACGCCAGTGTAAACGACTTCTGGGATGTAGTACTTCAGTTTCTTATCCCGATGGGGTCCAGCATTGTGGATCACATCACCTATAAACAAATCTTTGGCTTTGTTCTTGGATAAGCTATTCAAGTAATTCAGGATATGATGGGTGTTCACAAAGACATCATCATCGCCCTTGAAAATGAACTCAGCGTCTGGGCAGGAAGTGCTCACCCACCTGAGAAAGAGCACTTCTTTCAGAGATAAGTTGAAGAAAGTGTCTCTGTAGTTCCACATAAGAATGTCTTGGTGCTTCTCACTCTCAAATTTCAGCATATCTGAAAGGTCAGGATGGTTGTCCTCTGGGGGCGTCTGGCCCAGTAAGAAGACTCGCACCACTGTCTGGTTCCCCACATGGGTTTCTCTGCCCCAAGATTCCCGAATTGCCTGCCTTCTAGCGAAGTGTGGAGTGAGGGACTTAATCGCTAGCAGTAAGAAGGGTTTCTTTGCACACTTACCAGGTTGGTCTATAAGCAATGAATAGTTTCGACATCTCAAATACAGCAGGAAGTCTTTAAATCTGTCTGGCAAATTGCTGAAATCTGAAACTACTGATGTGACCCTCAGGTCTGGTTCACAGTAATTCAAATGGCTTACATTGGAAAACCCGTACACTTCCCCAGTCTGGTTAGCCAACATGTTCAAAATGGGGTTGTACCGCCTATTCAGCTTTTCTTGTTCTCGGTTCCAATATGCCACGGGAAGGTCAGATGTCTTCCAGAACTTTTCCTTGGGTATAATTACTTCCCCCTTTCCATTTTTTTCTTGGTTACTGTTTTTGGAGACTTCCACAATCAAATAAATGAAGACATTTACCATCATCAGGATACCCAACAACTTTATTCTTCGACGTCCAACACTCATTTCTCATATCTGGAATAAAAGGGAGGAGGCATTGTATTAATTGGATAATTACTAATCTTCATTTGCTCATGTGCCACTTGCCTCTGCATCTTAATCTAGCTCAGAATCGTGGTTTAGAGCGGTATTTAAGTGGTTGTTAGCAGTGAGGCTGAGAGATGTGCACTTACTAAATAACCTCACAGGTGTCCCACTTCCTTGCTTACAAGCATGTACACAAATTAGTGTGTTGCAAACTGATTTGCCCACAATGCATAATAATAACTACATTTTCCATTGCGACCCATTACACACATGTGCACACACATCTAATTATATTTATATGTGTTACAATGTTTGCAGTTCCATGTAATTCACTCTAAGTTTTTTATTTTATTCTATTTCATTTTTTAAAAGAAAATGGTGGTCCCAACCCTGAACTGTTTCCCAACTCAACATTTCACAGATTAGAAAACCAGGGCAGAGAGATTAAGACACTTGACCAGGGTTGCCGGGGTAGGAGATGGAGAGGCCATTAACCACACAAGTATTCAGAGATAACATGAAAAGACTCACACCAGCTTTATTCTAATAGCCAAAAACAGAACACCACAAATACCATCAACAGAAGAACTGCTTACCGAACTGTGCTACATTCACACAATAGAATAACCCCCATCAATAAAAAGGAAACTCTTGCTATTAGCAACAGGAGCACATTATGAGTGAAAGATGAACCTCAAATTCCATTTACATTAGGTTTAAAGAAGGTAAAATTAATCTAGGCCCTAGAAATCTGAAGGCGATAGGAGTGGAGGTCTTGACTGGAGAGAGGCAAGACAGAACTTCTTAAGGTATAGATATATACTACGTATCATGTCTTGATCAGGATTAGACTTTCATGGGTGTATACATTTGTTAAAATTCAAAGAGTATACTTAAGATCTCTGTTGTTTGTAGCAAAAAGGAAAAGAGAAATAAAATGACATTTTAGTGAAATATCAAAGGCCAAGGACAGATTTCAGGCTGTAGGCAACAGAAGAATAAAGAAAGAGTAATGACATGGTTTGCTGGGGATGTAACTCCAGAGTTCTAACATTATTGAGATGGATAACCTGTAAAAGAACAACCCCCTAAATGGCAATACACTGTAAAGAATTTTCTTTTCAGATTAATTCTATGACTGAGACTTTATCCTTAGAAAAGAATCCCGAAGTAGTATGAGGTTGCAGGCACTGTGCTATATCTCACTTGATACAGTGAGCCTATGAAGTAAGTATTGCTACTTTTACTCCCATTTTATACCTCAGGAAACAGATTTAAAAAGGAAACTGTGTTAAAGGCAGAGCTGAAATCCCAGCTAAAGCAATGAGGTTCCAAGGCCACCACATCAAACAGGAGCCACTCACCTTTGACCTCTAGAACAAAGTTGTATAACTATTTTTTAATCACAAGTGGTGGTTACTTTGTTGTTGTTTTTTTTAATAAGATAATTTTTAAGTTCACTGGATTTTAACAAATAGTGCCAAGGTAGAAGTATATGCCATGCTGAGAATGCTATGAAGTTATTACATGTTGGACAGCCCAGATTAATACATGGGAATCCACAAGCTACTCTGTGTCTCTTAAAACCTGTTTAGTAGATCCTAATCTAGTTGCTTGTATTTACCACGGCTAAATAGCTTTGGTTATGGACATGTAAGTAAAAGATGATTTTTAAAAATTAGTCCCTACCACATGGCCCCACCCCACAAAGCCTTTGCACATCTAAAGAACACAGCTGATGACAAAGTTATATGGGTGCCCTCAGCTCACCTAAGTACAGTCACCCATTTCTACCCCATTTCTCCCCTCGTTTCTCCACCACTACTCATCTCTACCCCTCAAGATCCCACCACTGAGCTACCAAGAAAGAGCTTTCTTAAACTTCCTCCACGGAAGGTAGTAAAAAACCCAAGACATTTCTTACTCCTTGATTACAGTTTTAAAGGGCCCCAAGTCACACGCAACCTGAATAATTCAAAATTTCTACACCTAAGTCTAGGGTCCATACTCTACTTAGGTCAGCTCCTTTCAAAGAAGCTTTCGGGAAAATCTCATAAGCAAGGGGAAGGTCTAAGTCCAGTACACCTTTGGCAAACTAAACTTCTTTGCTATAGGCTTATTTGCAAGGTCACGAGAGCTCAACTGGACACTTAGAATGTATTTGCATGGTTATTTCATACAGTTAAAAGCATTAGTCATCTTTTTAGAAAATCAGTCATAGATAGTTTTAAGCTTTTCTTAATTTTGGCTTCCAGATTTTAGACAAAACACTTTTCTCTCTAAATTGGGATAACTCTCCTAAAGCTAAAGCATCACTTGACCCAGTATCTCTGCTCTCTAAGATCTTGGACCCTTCATGTTTGTGAACGGGCTGAAAAGGCAACAAAGAAAGGTGTGAAGGTGAACAGATAAAGACCACAATGAGAAAAAAAAGATGTGCAAGTGCACTCAGGAAGAAAACAGCACACACTGTGAACAGCTAACTACTTGGCAGAAATTTTCAGCTCAGATAAGGAATATGAATTATCAGTAGACTTACCAAAATATCTGGAGTAAAAGAGGACATCTTAAATAAGAAAAAAGGGGCACACAGTACTTTACTGTGAACCTCTAAGTTAATTTTGCTAGGAAAAGATTCAGGGTAAATAATGTGTGAGATGATTCCCGATAAATGAGCCAGTTATGTATCTAGGTTATGGGGCAGGGCTATGAGTATCTGAAGAAATGGTTTGAAGTTTCTATCATGGAAAGCGCCAAACCTTCTTTTGGGAATACTCTGAGGAAAACATTGGGCTTGCCAACCCTGGCCAAGGTTTCCAACTTCATCCACCGCAATTCCGGCTTTTATTTCTACAACCAAGACCCAGCCAGAGCCTCCCATCATCTCAGTCAAGACGGGGTTTTGTAGCTCACAAAGGAACACCATCCGCACCTATGTTTGCTCAAGGATTCCAGTCTGCAAAGCTTTTTCCTGCCCACTTCTCACTTGTGCCCCCTTAGGGAAGGTGAGAGGCAAGTAAGAAAAACGGAGTCGGGGAGTAGGTGGGGGTGGGAGGGTGGTCAACTGAGCTGCCTAAATGTTACACCTGTGTTCAGTGACAAGGCTGAGATGGCACAGCCATCTGGTTTCCAACCCAGGGCTCTTTGGATCTCCTCCTTTTCCCACAAGGCTCATCCAGGTCAACAGTGAAGTCTCAAGGGCTGGCTCGAAACGGAAAAGACCCAAGGCACAGGGTCATGAAGCCTATGAAGTTTCCAAGACTCACCAAAGAAAAGGAAATGAGAACGCCTAGTAGCTCCCAGCCCCACTTCTGAGAACGGCCCAGTCTTCCTTTTCTAAATCTCCAAACATGCATCTGGGACTAATTCTTACCACTCCTTCTTAAAGGGCATTTCTTCCCAAGCAACCTAAGAGGAAGGATGGGAAAACCACGATTCTCAACTGTACTGTCCATCAGATTTAAATGTCATCTTTCCTTTGTGAACTGGGCACAGTCCCTCACATGAGAACTTGGCTTTTGGCAGACTCTTATAACAAAACAAAGTTCATGGAAAGGAGGATAAAGCAGTGACCTCCCCCATAAAAATATCTGTGGGAAAAATAGCTGACTAACTATTCTCATTGCAGACATAAAACCAATTCTGTGTCCTTTTTTGAGCAGGAAGTTACATTGCTTAAAAAGAATCTGAATAAGAAAACTTCCCCCAATGCTGGGAAGATGTTATACAACCCTCACTGTGAAACACGGAATTTTTACTCCAAGAGGAATAGTAGGAAATCCCATGTAAACGACTTTAGCTTTTCACCTTGTGCTTGGGAGTAAAGTCTCCTCGACAGGGACTGAACAATTGTGAAATTTCTAAAACACTTCAGTTCATTTTATTTAGTGAAAAACAACTTCCTCCTTTACTTTCCAACTACAACATTTAGAAATACAAGACAGAGACAGAAAAACATATTTGTTGGCTGTAAACAGATTACAAAACAGTACAGAATCTAAGCTGAAACTATGTGACAATCCAGATAAAATACCACAGAAAAACACAACTGGTTTAATCAGGATGCTAGGATTATAGGTTATTTTAATATTCTTTAATGCTGCTACTCCAACTCTCTCTCCTTGAACAGCCTTTACCACACACATCTAGACTGCCAGGGATGGAGGTGGAAGCACAACACACAAAATTCCTGACGCCCACATCACTAGCCTGTGTCATGGCCTCACAGCCCCGCAGACACTCCATCGCTGTACTGAACCTGCAATGTTCAGCAGAGGCGCTGCCACATCCATCCCTACATCACCTGCACGCCTTTCCTTGGGCCTGTGCTGTCTGCCTGAAGTCATTTATTAGAAAGGACTCCTAAAAATAATAGTAAAATATGAATAACATCTGCTTTATTTTAATAAATTCTTAAGTACCTGCCAGGCATTGGCAATTCTATAGGGCAGATACAGAGAGGCGATTTAAACTTGCCCAAAGTCACGCAGCTAGTAAACGGCAGAGCCAGGATTTAAACTCAAGCAGTTCAGCCCCAGAGTCTGAGCTTTAAACCGTGATGCAAGTGAATGCTGCCACACAGGATTTTATGACTAAAGGAACTAAAGGGACACAAGTCTTATTTTCAGTGGTTAATGTTCTTTAAAAGTATTAAATATTTTAAAGCTTTAGACTTTTTTAACCTACAAAAACTATCATGAGTCAAAATCAGATATGAAAGGCAGGGTGGTACCATAAGTAACATTTGTTGAATGACTACTCTACAGGCCAAACTCTGGGCAAAACACCTCACATACCTCATTTCGTTTCCCAGCATGCAGTCCAAACAATCCCAATGTTTCCTTCATGGACATTAGGCTGGGAAGCAAGGAAGAGGACAGTCCTAAAAGGTTCATCCCTCCAGTTCTGAAAGCCCTATAAACACTGAAGCAAAGTGCTAGCCAGAAGGCATTTCCATGTGGCCACCGGCAGCCATGAGCACTCATTCTCACAAAACTGAGTCAGGGATTGACAATCACCCCTTGAAAGGGCTGCAGCAAGTTAGGGAGGTGGCCACCAATAGCTAGTCAGGGATAAAACCAGCAACCATACCCAGGCCCAATCCAGAACTTGTGCCTGAGACTACCCTATACTCTCCTCTAAGGATAAAAGAAGGGCAGTACCTTCTTGTTGTAATGATGAAATAAAATGACCAGCCACCCCACGTCCAGTCAGGTTGAGGCAAGGAGGCTGAAAATCCAAGCTCCTGATTCAACTCCAGGAGCCTGAGCTAGCAGCCTGTGTCCACACGGTCCTGCTTCCTGCGCACGCTTCTGCACAAACCAGACACACAAATCCTCAGAGGGAAAGAGCCTAAGCCCACTCCATATCACGGGGGGAGGGGAAATGTGTTTACTCTTCGGAGAACTTGTACAGGATTCTGCCTGGCCCCTGCTCTCTCCCACCCTCCGGGAGCCTGGCGAGCGTGGCTTTCCTCAATCCTCTCCTCCCAAGCTGCTTCCATCTGTTGCCTGGCCCTTGCCAGCCCTCTCCAGGTTCTCCTCAGGTGAACAGAGACAGGGACAGCTTGCAACTAAGTGGTTCTGGGGGAGAGAACAGCTTCTAGCACTCAAGGCAGACGGTGGGATAAAGGTGTGAGTGAAGCAACTCATATGAACCAGAAGGGCTGGGCCATACCTAGACCTTGTTTCTTAATAGGAAAAAGATGCCTGGTCTGGGTTCTTGCCCAGGCTGCGGCAAGGGAGCCCCAGGACTGCACCCACAACCTCATTTAGAGGCTGTATAAAGCGAGAACATGTACCTTGTTCTGCTTTCTGGTCTGTTAAGTCTTGGTGAATGCAAGGAATTTGGTTCATAGTCACTAGTAGTACCCTTCATGTTCAAGATCAAAAAGGAAAAGGACATGTAATAAATCTATTCACTTACATATCCCCACAGGCAACATTATACCTCAAAGTGTCTGGCAGGACATTTCTGGTCCCCATTGATTAATTCTCCCAAAGCCCAGCATGGCTGATTTCCTCAAATGATATTTATCATTTAAAATAAAATCGATCACTAAGTTCATTCTTCAAATAAACACATACAGAACTTTCAAATAGGGAGAAGGAAAGAAGAAAATTTAGCAAACAACAGGGCATTAATCCTGCCAGAAGCCATCTTGCCTGTGCCTTTAGTAAAACTGACAAGAATTCTAGATCTTCAGTGTAAAGATTATGTAATTAAAAAACAGAGCAGGTAGATGTTTGAAGATGGAGATGTCCCAGATTCATTTTCACTTTGGAAAGTCGCTCTCGCATCTGGAGTTAGATAGCCCGAAGTTAAACTGTTTATGCTACCTACTAGCTATGTGACCTAAGGCAAGCTGCTTGACCTCTCTGAGCCGCAGTTGCCTCATTTGTAAAATGAAGATGGTAAAACCTACACACCAGTTTGCTGTCTACCATGAAATGGGCATTCACTAGTCCTCCTTCAGAAGTTTGACTCCTCCACCAAGTACAAAATTAAAAGCACGCTTCTCAAGTCTTGTCATTCATTGCCTCTTTTACAAATTTACTTTGTAGAAGCCCATCTATCCACAGCCTTCAACATCACCTCCAGGAAGATCACAAGTTGATCCAGTGACCTCCAGATTTGAGCTTTGCAGAGTCCCTCTTCCTGGGCCCCCATTTGCAATGAATCAACTTCCCAGGCACCTGGGTGCACACCCCATCATGATCTTGATGCGTTTCTTCTCCCCACTTTCCACATCCAACCAGGAGCAGAGTCTTGTGTTTTCTCCTCCAAGGAAGGTCACTTGCACCGCTCCTCACCTTTCCTCTATTCTATTCTGCTCTGTTACTGGCTACGCCTCCTACCATCCTCCCAAATATGCCCTATTCCCTAACCACTCAGTCTTCATTCCCCCGTACGTGCAACCCCTGCTCATTCTGCTCCCCGAGTTTGGTCAGACCACCACAACATGCTCCTGCTCCCTCAAAGCCTAACTGTAACTGTGTGTTGTCTTCTGAACTCCTCTCTTCGCCACTGCCAGAGCTCACGCTCAGGGCTTCATCCTTATTTCCCTCTTCTAAGATATTTCCTGCCCAAGCATAGATCCTGGCCTGAACACCAGCCTAATTCTTCCAGTTTTCTCACTCATATGCCCTTCTGGTCCCAACCAAGGCCTCTTATGATGATCTGTGCCTTCCTTCATACCACCTCTTGACAACGTCCCCCATCTCCACTTTACTCCATATACACTTTAACCTCTAACCACAGCTGTTCCAGAAAATCCCAGCTTCTCTCTGCCATCTCCTATGCCTCCCTGGAGAGCTGCTACTCCTTTCAAATTAGCTTGTGTCACCTCCGGGTTGAAGCACCCACCTCGGAGGAGTTAGGGCGTCCACGTCTGGTCATGCTGGCTGACACCTTGGCATCGTCCACAATCAAGGTCTTCACACTATACCATCATTACCCTAGCACGCAGCACTTGAGACCCATTCAGCATTTGCTGAACAGACATTTTGGTCATATGGTCAAGTTCATTGAATATAGTGAGGTGTTCATTAGAAATTGAATTAAACATACATACCTTTCCCCAAATAGATGACACTGGAAAATCACTTATATGTGTGCTGGTAAATGACACATATAAAAACTGTCTCACTTTTTTTAAGTACTAAAGTACAATAGAAAAAAATTTGAAGAATTTTCTAGGGTTAGGAGAGATAAAGAGTTTCAGAAGTAGCGAGTCCGTATTGGACTCAAAGGGTAGGGGCAAGATTTGAAGAGCTCAACTGGAGCGGGAAATACAGCCCAGCCCCTCATTTCCCACGGTCAGCCCCAGACCCACCAAAGGCAGCACACGTGGGCGTGTTTTGATTGAGCACGCCCTGGGTGCGGGAAGGCAGGTGTAGGGGAATTCGGTAGTGCTTCCAGGTGAGGATTCCATCCGTGCTCCAAGCCAACCCCTCCTCTACTCCATCCCAAAATGGGGCATCCATGCCTCCTTTGGCGGGGAGGACCTCCAGCAATTGTTACCCCCACCAAGGCCATGACAGTACAGGGACAGGGTGAACATGCCTAAAGGCAGGCAGGCCCCTAGCACAGATGTAAAACTTAACAAAGGTGGAAAATCATTTTTCTACCTGCAATGCAGGTAGTCCCTTTCTGGGGAGCATACCATGTTTTGAAGGCCTTTGCTAGGAGTCTGTAAGTGGCTATGGCTTGGTTAAGTGTTTCCACTCCAAGATCCAGGACCTATTCACAAACAAGTATAGTCTGTCAGGCTCTCAACAAGCCCTCAGAGAAATCCCTAGAAGATTTCCCTCTGATTCATCCTTCTGTTTGCTCAGTTGGGTTACATGGGATATATTTCAGTCTGGGTCCAACCAAGAGGCAAAACCACACAGTAATTTACACAAGGGAAGTTTAGTATAAGGAATATGATAACTGAGTAACTGTAGAGATGGACTGGAATGCTAACAGGTACCCAACAGCAGATGAAAAATACCCAAAAAAAGACAAATGTAGAAGAGGCATTCAGAGCTTACCGAAGTAGGCATGGATGGCAAAAAAGTCCCTGAGTGCACAGGCCAGAGATGGGCCACCCACCAGGAAAGCAGCGGCAACCCTCTGGGATGCAGGCACAAAGCCTGGAACACAGTGTCCCCATCGGGAAGGCTACAGGAAACAAACCCTGGGAATGCAGGTGAGCTGAACCTGCTGGGTGGGTGAGCAGAGGGAATGAGGGTGCAGAGGAAGTCATGCACACAGCGGGTCAGGGCACTGCTGGAACTGGGAACTGGAGAAAACTCCCTCTGCAGGAGCTCAGCATGTTAGGGCCACTGCTCTGGACAAATATTGGGTGGTCAGCTCACTAGATGGCCAGGATGATGGGGCCCACAATGTACACACACGTGAGGGCTGAGGAGAGGAGTGCAGGTAAGTAGTGCCCCGGGCTGGGCACAGACCCCCCATTCCACCACCGTCGCCAGAGCTGGACCAAGCACGGAACAGCCAAAGGCTAGAGAAAGCTGTGCCTCACAGACTCCTAGTAGTGCAGGGACAGAAGCAGGTGCTCCGGGAGCCTGGAGGCACAAATACTCGATACCCGGGGAACCAGGAAGGAAAATCTCTCCCTCCTGCCAAGTTCTCTTCAGAGCCCTCAACTTAACAGAGGCAAAGGAAAAATACTTGTAGGGTCCCGATTCATTTTCACAGATCAGGCAACAAAGGATGGATTTGGAAATCAGAGGCAAAAATCAGAAACCGACACAAGTTGTAGATCTCTATATCGCTAACTCGAAGTCATCTCCAACCACAAGTATTTTCATTTGAGTCTGGAGTTAGGAGAAAAGGGTCTAAAACATGGGTCACGTATATCGAATTGGCAGATAGTCAATAAATACATGACAGTCTATTAGTCGATAGCAGGGGATGAGGAAGGACCTGTGTGGCGCCTGAAACACAGTAGATTTCAGAAATGTAGGGAGATGCGGAGCAGGCAAGAGATGGGGTGGGGGCAGAGTGTCTGCAGGTAAAGAAGGACACAGCTAATTTGTGGGCAGATGAGTTCTGACACCACACTAAAAAGGGGAGGTGGGCGCTGGTGGGCCCAGGGTCTTTCCACTAACAAGAAGATGAGCCGTGTCTGCATCTAACTTAAATGCTACTGGAGAAATTGTAGGAATGCGTTTTCTTTACAGCCCCTCGACTTAAAAAAAGAAAAGAAAATGGAATAAATTACAAGGGAATATGAAATACAGGGAAAATGAAGAACTCCAAATTAGATGCTCCTGTTGTGTTCACTGAGATTTAACTTCTGTAAAGCAGGTTCAGTTCACAAGCAGAAAAGAACACGATCTGAGTAGTTTGTCTTCTGTTGTCAGATCTCAAATGTATGTCCGACAGAATACAAGTATTTGGTCGGTTTACCAATCACTAACCCATGAGTTTCTGATTTTCCCTATAATTGAAAAAAAAAAACAAAACAAAAACTGATGCACTACCTCATATATATGTCTTTTTCCATTGTCTTATATTTCCTTTGGAAAAATTACAGAGAACTCAAATTTTAAAAGTCATTTAGTATATAATCAAATTGTCCCCCTCCCCTTCCATTTCCCTGTCAAAAAGAAAGGCCAGACTGATTATAAGCCTCTCACTCTATACCCAAGAGCATGAAGCCATCTACATCTAATGTGGACACTGTCTTTCTTTTAATCTTTATGAAAAAAGGACATGTCCCTGTTTTAATTTACGCGTCTTTTCATTTATGTCCTTCCTTATTTTCCTACTCCGCATGCCTTTTGCCTATTTTTCTATGTCAGGATGTTCTTATCTCATTTAATCTTCATGAGCTCAAAAATGTGAAGCAATTAGTCTGAGGTCACAGAGCTAATCCCTGTGGAGTCAGCACTTGGACCCTGGACCCTGACCCCAAAGTCTAAGCTCTTACTCTTTTTACCATACAACATTGTCACTCAAAGAGGATTTCAAGAGTCCCCAAATAAAAATAAATGAGGAATTAAAAAAATAATAATTTAGGAACTAAAATTACTGCATTTTGTGGATACCCAGAAGATGCCAACAATTCTAAGATAGAGATTTTTTTTTTTTTTTTTAAATCAGCATGAGAAAGGAATAATGTAAACCAAACCACAGTTGGGAACTGTTCACTGGTTTGAGGTGCCCAGCGATCCCCGTCTGGAAACACAGGCACCTTCTCTACCATGGGTGGAGTCCCTGCAGAGGTGTGTTAGGTATTTATCCACACTCAAGAATGAGAGATTGGCAGAGGCTTAAAATGGCCTAATTACAAACCAGGCAAACTCTTTTGTCAGAGCAGTCTATACAGAGAAAATGCTGCCTTTCATTCTTCTCCCTTCAGGCACCACAGCCTAAAGTGAAGAGAACCCAGGCAGTCCTACGACCTGCTACAGATTAGTTAGTGCAGAGGTGGCCTGCAGCCCAGCTCTCCTGTCTGAGAGGAAGGGTCACCAGCCTGTGTCAGAAAAGGTGATGGAAAAATAACCGATGGCCACAAACTGAACCATCTCGCCCTCTCGTTTTCTAAAACATGTACACACATTCCACACACAGAACATATCGCAGTTTCATTACCAGAAAGAAGCTGCAAGAATTTCTTTACCAGGGCCTTATAGCTCCTCTACTCCAACTTCCTCGTTTACAGAAGAGGAAACCGAGGCACAGAGCCTTGGCCCAAGGGTGAGGTCTCCCACAGAGAGGAGAACCAGGACCGTGAGTCCAGCAATGAAATTTATTATTAGTGACAAAGTCTTTTCTTGGCAGTCTACAGCTTCAATTCTAGGCTGCAATATAAAAACCAAAAAGGCCCATTGCCCCAGCACCATCTCCCATGGCACCTTCCCTGATCCCTCCCACTGGGTGGGTGTGTTTTTATTACTTCCACCCTGCTGTTTCACCTCACACACACATTCACCTGACTTATCACACCCCGTAGTTAACAGGTCTGACACACCAACAGGACATGTGGGCCTCTAGGGCGGGGGCTGGGCCATATTCATCTCTGTATCTCTGGTGTCTGCCACTCAAACAATTTATCAGCCAATAAAGTGTGAGGATAGTAAAGACATAAAAGGGGGGAGGATGAGTAAAGGAATGAGGACTAACTAAAGGAAAATTTTTATTCTTTGAACTTTTTGTTCAAGAGTCTTTTACACTGCTCTAAATAAATCACTATTTAATAATTTCACACACAGGCCCTATATTTCCAGGTGCTCCACAGAACACCCTCCCTGAAACCTGGCTGTCTAGTTGTCAATCCAGGTGACCCCTCTTCATAAGGGTTATCAGCTTTTTCCAATTCCTGTGCTGTCCCTCTGTGCCTCACCCTCTCACCCGTCTGGACAGCATTACCTGAGGCTGGCTCAATGCAGTCCAGAACCTAAAAACATCTCAGGAAACAGTCTCATATAATTAAATAAATCTGTAAACAAACACAGGCCCAAGGAATGGGGGAGGGGATGAAGAAGGCAATTAAAAATTAAAACGAAAAAATAATAAAAATGCATAAGCATAAATTAAAGTACTGGATGAGAAATAGAATCCCATTATATAAACCACGTTATCAAACTGACCTTGTTTAAATGCTCCTGGAAATAAATAGGCCATCAGACATGGCTTGGCAATCTGGCTGTAAAGAGATAGGGAGGGGAGGAGGTAATCTGGTACCTGCTATGTGGGCTACTTGCGGCTCTAGAGACAGGTAGAGAAGAGCTGGTGAAATCAACTAAGAACGTTTGAATATAGGTACTGGAAAAGAGATTACTGTCATTTTACATAGTAAAATGCATTTTAAAAAATTGAATTAAAGACTAATTGAACTAAAATAAAAATTGCCTGTCCTCAAAGTTTTAAGATTGACTTTCAAAATTACATCATTCCTCACGACTTAATTCCATGAGTTGTGATAACTGATCACAAACAGAAGTAGAAATTTTAGATGTTAAAACTTTATGTTAAGCACTTGGGCATAGAGACTTTCCCTGGCATAGGGATTCATCTATGTCACTTCCAACAAGTGCTCTACCAACTCTCTCAAATCAACCACTGTTCTTCCCTACTCTATTATAGTTGGCAATTCCTGTCCCCATGAAATGCAGAGTTTGAGAGCATCTCCAACAATTTCCTGAAAAATAAACATTTACATTTGTCTTCCTTCCAAAATAAAAATATAACCTCCCAAAATCAAGAAAACACTGTTTGAACACTCTATAAGTTGGGACTCTATATAGCATATTAAAATTAGCCTTCTTTCATAACTTCAATAAATATTTAAATTAATGATAATGTTATTGTTTTTCTTTTTTAATATATATAAGAAAATAAATTGCCTTGGGAAGTCTCAGTTTCTTGGCTGTTAGGATGAACGTGTCCAGTGAAGAGCACCTGCCCTCAGTGACACTGAAGGAGACACCACGGAGCATTAGGCACCGCATCTCGGGCTCCAGGACTCCCAACCGACCGTTTGGAGTCCCTGAGAGGAGCGGCCTTGAGATAACTGCCTGATTCACTCCCTAAAAACATGCATGAAAATCACAGAAAGTTGTGCAGGCTTGGCATGTGCAGAGATTTAAATAATGTTGCATCGAAATCACTCAACAGGTCTAATACCTTGGGGGAGAGGGGAAAAGACAAGAAATGAAGAAATGGAGCGGAGACATCAGGGGCACTTTTAGCAACTAGACGAATTAACAAATGCACACCAGCCCTCAGCCACTCACAGAGGGTTTGTCCATGTGCCAGAAAACATGCTAAGGACCCAACTAGACACACAGTCCTGTGAAGTGGTTACTGAGGTATCTTCATTTTACAGATAGGTAAACTGCTTCCAAAAACTTGTCTGAAGTTCTCCAAGATGGAGAGTGCAGGGAAGGGGACAAGACCTGGGAAAGCAGAGGACCACTCCCAGCCTGCAAGTCCATCCCATCTGCTGCCAAACTTGAAGACAGGCATGAACTGCATGCATGGTTGGCACAGCCAGGGTGGAGGGGAGGTAGGCATCTCCATACTCATTAAGCTCTCTCACAAAGATATGATCCTAGATCTGGGCTGCCAATCCCTTCCTGGAGTCCTCATGGCCATCAGTACCCCTTAAGAACAACTGCTGTCCTCCCCACCCACACACCCTTGCTCATGTGGCTTCTCCTAGCCTGAAATGTCCATTTTCTTGCTTCTCAATCCTATCTTTATCCTTGAAGGCCCAGGTACAAATCCTGCTCCCTCCTCCTCACTTCCTTCAGTGCACTGTATTTAATCTTGCCTCCTTATACTCGGGAGTGCCCCCAAACTGGAGCCTCCCAAAGGAGTACCAAGAACTAGTTATGCGGAACCCACCCCAGCCCTGGCAATGTTCCTCAGATGGAATAGTTTCCGGTGAACCAGGTCCTACTCTCTTCATCCCTGAGGGCGGCAGGACAGAGGCACCCCACCACTGAGCACCAGGCACTGCTCCCTACACACTCTGTGTATCCAATTAAATTGAACTCCCCTGGGAAGCCACCTCTGCTCCAGTCAGGGACCATCCTCCTCCCAGAAGAGAACCTTCTCATGACAAGTGACCCTGGGGTGGCAACTTCAGAATGAGGCATCAAACAAGAAAAATGGCGTCCCCTCTCCCCCAGCTCCCATTTCCTGGATTCCTTTCTCAAATGTTAAACTTCAACAAGTTACAGAGAGGTGCTTGCCAACCACTGTTTTTAAGTTGTTTTGTAAAATATAAAAATAAGTCATACGAATTTAAAATATATAGCCTCAAATCAATGATATTTTGGCCTTTTACCCAAATGTTATATTAAAGGTAGGGGCTGTTCAAACAAGACTTATGTCTACATATTTAAAGAAGAGATGAAATAGTAACATCGATTTCTCTGGCCATCTGCCAAGAAAAATTTATTTCGCCAAAATAAAAGAGAACACATATGTTCAATATATGGACACACTACTGAGCAGCTTAGAAATTGGGCCTCTTTTACCAAGCAGTTTAAGTCACCTAATTTTAAATATGTTTGTGAATGTCACCTTCACATACCGTAGGCACAGCAATCCCTGTGTCTCCCTGTATTGGGTTTCCACCCTCTGCCTACTTCTCCCTCCCCCTGGGGTCCAATCACTCTCACAGCTTCTACTATCTCTACACTGATGACTCCCACACCTGGAGTCAGCATGGACTTGCTCCCAACTCTGGGGGCGGGGCCTATACAACCTCCTAGTCAAGTCACGTGTGGGGTACGGATGAAAAAAGAGAAGCCATCATGATGAAACCAGAGGCCACCTAAGGCTTCATTATATCACTCTCTGTGTCTGTAGTTATTTGAAAATTTTCATTATCAAGAGATTATTTTTAAGAGGATCCATCAGAACTTTAAAGAAAAAAATACGAGAGAGAAACATTCAGTTAAAAATAGGAGTATGAGAGGTATTTTAAGTTCACTTGAAGAAAACAATTCCTTATGTGATGGAGGAATATTAAACGGCTGCATCTCACTTACTTAAATAATAAAAGCTACAAAGTTCCTTATGAACAAACAAGTGTCAAATTCAGCCACAAAATAATACATGTAAAATATATCTTATTCGTTCCAAAGGTTAAATATTTAGAAATGATGGTATTTGTAACAAACCTGATTTGACCCTTTCAAGGCTAGACAAAAATATCTTTGATTCTGAAACATTACCAGGCTTCCTACTCAACAATCTAAAGCCAAACTGGAAGGGTTTTGTTTTTTAAACACAATTGTGTCACTCCCTGATCAGGACTCAAAAAAGAAGCACTTCAGAGAAGTATGTGGATGTGAGAGAACT
The DNA here is from genome assembly GCF_000151845.1 of Pteropus vampyrus. NCBI lineage: Eukaryota > Metazoa > Chordata > Mammalia > Chiroptera > Pteropodidae > Pteropus > Pteropus vampyrus. Next base: position 686,111 of record NW_011889352.1, read on the forward strand.
TTTCAAAGAAAATAAACAACAGAATTCTGAAACACAAATTATAAGCCAGTTTATATAGCAAGTTTATAATCCATAAAAATAACCTTACTGGAGTGCTAATACTTTCATATTCATGACTGCATTGGATTCAAACAATCAATATGTGAGGTTGGCTGTGCAGGTTTTTTCCTAGTATTTTGTGGGAAAGATGGGGTGGAGGGAGGGAAGGAAGTTAAGTGGTTTCCATGGTGACAAAGCTATTTGAAGTCAGCCCTGGGACCGAAATCTAAATCTGCTTCGAGTTGTCCACATGGACCAACTATCCCTTTTCAGAAAGTAACACTCCCCACAAGACAGCCCTTTCTCCTCCCCTGGGTCTTCTACCAGTGGCAATCTCCACTTTCTCCTCCACCTCAAAGTTCTCCCTCTCCAGTGGCTCTATAGGCTCCCCCTTTCCCTTCTCCAGCTTCCTGAAAAAGTCATGCCCCTTTGTCTTGCTTTCACCTTCCCAATCCCCTCTACCCTCCAGAATCTTTACAGTCTCTGTCTGGCCTCTCCTGACTTCCCCAAGCACCTAATACCCTGCTAGTCACCTCTACCCGAAGTCCAAGTTCAAGACCACCCTCTAACCTGTCTCTTCCTGGTTCTCTTGAATCTTGGCAGTTCCAGGCTCAAGTCTATTACTGGGTCTTCCCTCACCCCACACTCTTGTCCCCTGGACTGTCTTAGACACCACTACAGCCTCCAACATCTCGAATGTTAAACGATGCCCCAACCTACTTGTATATGTAGCTCGCCTCCTCCACACCTCCCTGAATTGCCTTCCAAATCCTGGCTCGCCCACCATGAAAGTCTTTTTATGTCTGACTCCCTTTCAAATAAATCTCAATCTCTCTCTCTCTCCCTTACCCTCTCCCTCTCCTCCCCGCCCCCTCGCCCCACCCCATATACACACACACACTTTAATCCTGTACCATCCCTGACCTGTTTTGGACCCTCAGTTTTTCCCCCAGCAAGACTGATGAAGTGACTTAATTCGACAATTATCAAGTACTTACTTAAATGGAGCAGTGTTTAAAACAGACAATGAAAATAAAGTTATGTGGTCGATTTTCCTAAGGTTGATTAAGTATTTAGATGAAATATAAAGAAGAGTACATGAGATAAGGATAAGGACAATCAGAAAAGGCCTCTCTTCTCATAAAGGCGACAGGAGAAGGTGCAGGACAATTCCAGGAAGAGGGAATAGCCAGTACAAAGGCCAGAGGCAAGCTAGCTCTGAGGCCAGTTTGGCTACAGTTAATAGAATCAAGGACCTGGTAGAACTTTGGCTTTACTCTGAGGGAGATGAGGAGCCACTGGAGGATTCTGAATAGAGAAATGTGTGAAGTAATTTTAGTTTTTAAAGATTCTTCCAGCTTCTTTCTGAGCATATACTGTTGTGGGGCAAAAAGGAAGCAGGAAGCGCCATCAGGAGGCCATAAAATGACCCAGGCCCGAGATCACATCTGCTTCTCATTCACCTCCCTGATTCAAGCTCATCTTCCTAAACAGAAGCCTAACCAAGACATGTCACCACATCCCTTCCACAAGAACTTTCCAGGGCTCCCCACGACCTCCATAACTATCAAGTGCCACTTTTTTGCATAGTCACTGAGTCTGCACTGTGTCCTATTACCTCTTCCTAAGTAAGCACACTGCCCTCCAAACATATGGGATTACCTGCTGTCTCCCTGGGCACATTGCCACAAGCCTACCATCCATCGCCTAACTGCCCCACCCTTCTTTCTCTGCCCCTGAAAAATTTTATTCACCTATGAAGGCTAAGCCCAAACATCACTTCCTCAGGAAGCCTTTCTTGCTGCCTTCTGCTTACTCCACTAGAGCACTCTTTCACCAGTTCCTGGTTAGAATTTCCACCAGAATGCTAACTCCTTGAGGGCAAGAACTGTGCCTGACTCATCTAGGAATACACATGGAGCCAAGCACACTGCTAGGCATATACTAAGTGCTCAATCATTGCAGGGTAAGTGAACAAACTTCCCATTTCATTACACATCATCTTGAAGTCTTGTGGTGTATGGGCCCGTGGGAGAGGGGTTTCCAAGGACAGGTTTTTCACTCTGGACTACTGTAATCTGGCTAGGGGTCCCTCTGATGGAGCCTCTGGTAACTGCATGCTCACCGCTCCTGGTAATGGTACAGCCACAAATAGGGGCCAGAGTGAGGATGGACTTGAACCTAGGCCTTCAAAGCCCATTGCCCTGTAGGCAGGACCACATAATTGTTTTAAATTTGCCTTATGTGTTGGCAATGCGGGTCTTTTAAAAGCCCATTCTAGAAGTGTACAGAAGCAGAGAAAAGCAACTAGAAGGATCCAAACCAAGCCAATAGTAGTTAGTGTTAAGAGATGGTGGTATTAATTTTATTTTCCTTTATCTTGATTTTTTTCCCCCTAAATAAACATAAGGGAAAAACCTTTTGAAAAGAATGCCAAATTACTAAGTTATACAGTTAAAGAATGGCCCTTTAAAAAGTATCCAGTAAAACCACAAAAACACTGGGGACACAAGACCATTGAATACATAATACCACTTATCGAGTAAGATTATAAAAGTTAAAAACATTTTAAATGGTTTATCAGAGCATGCTATTAACAACTGTCCTGTGCTTTCACTTCTGAAATAATTATTTCACAAAACATAAAGCAGTAAATGTTGTTCTGGGCATCCAGAGCACTTACAGAGCCCTTGCATGGGACTTATAATAGAGTGTAAACTAGTTGTCATCATTGCACTCTTTTGCAGACTAGTTCATATCACACAGGTGACCGATCAGCTCTGAATGGGACATTTCAATGACTATCATTTCATGACTTACAGAGGAAATGTCAGTTTAAAATAATGAGATAAACTATAAACAAATAATGTCTTATTTAAGCTAAATGCTACTACATCAACGAACTGTTGAATTAAGATTTGGCCTCCAAGTTCCGATAAAAGACCTCTATAACTTTATGATGAAGTAGCATAGTTGCTTATTCATTATCTTTTTAAAGAAATAAAAGGAGGACAAGGAAACTGCAAGTCAGACACAGTGGTGTTTTCGATGTTTTATTACTTTAATTTTCTTAATAAATTTGAGATAGGGCTTTATCTCCCCCATTTCACAAATGAGGAGACTTAAGCTCAGAGAGGTTAAATAACTTGTCACACAGTTAAGTGGCAAAATGAAATTCAAATCCAGGTCTGTTTCACAGAAGACGACACACTGTATGATTCCGTAATTCCACTTATATTAAGTTCAAGAACAGGCAAAACCGATCTAAGATGATATGAGTCACTTCTAAGTTGATATAAGTCAGAATGGTTCCTTCTGGAAGTGAATACTGACTGGAAAGGAGCACAGGCACCTTCTGGGCTACTGAAAACATTTACTTCTTGATATTGTAAGTGGACACATGTTCATGAGCTGCACACTTAATATTAGTGCACTTCACTGTATGCTATATATCACAAGTTTAAAAAAAATCCTCATCTGATCGACTCCAAGTTCATACTTTTAACCACTAAAGCACCACACTACCACTCGACAGAACGTGGCCACAACCTAGAATTGATTCTCTTGGATAATCAGTTTTTAAAAACATTCTGGTAAGCAAAAACATCCATTCTAACCACACCAGAGTGAAGGAATTGAAATGATAAACCTATTTTTAAATGCCCTAGAATGAAAAGTAGAAAGTATCAACTTCCTGGCTACTGGGAATTTCCCCTTTGTAGCCACATCGGAATAAAAACAATTTAAAACCCTGCTCTAAGGGAATGTTCATAGATACAGAAAATAATATGTAACAAATTTCTTAAGAGTTATCAATGGATATACCTAACGCTAACATTATACCAAATATTTTAAGACATATGTTATAATTTTATCAACAATGCTAACTCTCAAAAGAAGTTTGAGTTCTGTTACAAAAATTAAGGCAAGACAAAGCTGATGGGCAAAAAGCATAAAACTCACATTGGGCAACACAAGTGAGTGCAAAATCTCAGCTCAGAGTTATAAAAATAGAAAACTCATACAAATAAAATTTTCCAGCAGTAAAGTAATTATGTCATATATTCTCTCATAAATTCTCCATCAAGTAACAAGTCCTTCCTTCCCACCCAAGCTTTGTTCAGACTAGCAAAACCTCATCACCAGCCTGTGATGATGAAATCATTACATCAATTCTCTCAAAGCCTTATCCCACACATACACACACCTCTTATTAAAACAGTAATTGCCTCTCCAGAGAGAAGAATTTATTCATCCTACAATGTGAAGACATATTTGGCAAGTACTTAGTAACAGTTATCCCACCTGGGGCGGGGAGGTGGGCAGCTGCATCCACACCTGTTGGGTGTATGTGCTATGGTCTTTACCTGGTGCTTTAGATTATGCAAACCAGGAAATCCAACTTTAAAACTGTCAGTCTAGTTTAATTCATGTGTTAACATTCTGTATACACCAGAAATGCCAAGCAATTGATTGAAATGACTTTAGTTTTCCCTGAGCATCTGCATGCATAAGACCAAAAGGCCTTTTATGAGACTTTTTCACTATTGGTAATTTATGTACCACCACTGGTGTGTTGCAATAGATTGATTACATAATCAAATATTACACCAGATGCAAGAATTGTAATGTTTATAAAAGTAGCCATTTGCATTTATAAATTTGTAAAGTCTTTAACAAACCGCCCAATAAAACTGTCAAAAAAACCACAAATGTAATAGAGTCAAATATTGTGGCTATTAAGCAAGTTAGAAAGAATTAAAAGCACTGACCCAGCAAGTTAAGAACAAAGTGTGCTTCAGGCACTTCCACAGCCCTGGGTCAGCATCCCTAAATTACGTGTTGTTTTTTATTTCCCCCCAGCATTACTAGAAAACACTAAAACCTGAAGTATCGAAGTTTGAGAAACAAAGGAGTCACCTTTTCTCTTATTCCTGCATCAGCTGAAAAAGCCCCACACATTACTATCAAGAACATCTTAGCTTTATACCAACATGCATCATACAAACCAAAATGATTAATAAGTTTTGGATTCTCATTCATTTCCTATTGTAACTCTTATTTAAAAAAAAAAAAAGCCACACATTTGAAGAAATGTACAGTGAAAAATCAACCATGAGTTATCAGTTCTACTTTCCTATTTTTAGCAACTTTAGTATCTTAGAATTAGAGAAATCTGAATTGTGTTTTTAAACAGGGAAATCTTCACAACTACGAGCCATCTATATACTTAGCCCTCCATCAGAAACCTAGAAAAAAATCAATTCATAATTTTATAAGCATATTATGTTTATTTTCCTCAAAAGAGTACCTTACTCCTTGGACTTCAAAAACTTCACACGCATCTGCCAAATCTGGTTGGTTTCAGTCTCAGACAAACCTAAACGGTTCCCATACTGGTTACTGTTTTTGGTTTAGGTGGAAGTTGATGACTAGAGGAACTTCTGTACTGATTACACAATGAGCACCACTTCTTAACCACGAGAACGCAGAGCGAGGAGTTCGGCAAACATTATCCTATTTGTCTTCCAAAACAATCTGGTAGAGCAGACATTGCCATCCCCAATGGCAGTGGAAAAGACATGGAAAAGAAAGTTGGAATGATAAACTTGCCCAAGGTCACTGAACAGTAGCTGGGGAGAACTAGACCAGTGAACAGTGAAGATGGGAACTTTAAACTTTTAGAGAAAATTAGGATTCTCCTTATGTACCAACTACACAAAAACTAAATGAAGAGCAGTGAGCCCCTGCTGTTGAGAGATTCCCAAGTGAAAAAGTAGTAGTCCAAACTTAAAAAGTAATTTCAAACAGAAGATCTAAAGATAAAGACATCTGTGAAGGCTGCACATCCGGAAAGGTTTACTCAAGTAGTTCTATAAGGCTCCTGCACTTCCCTAGCCTTAAAATCTAATCTGATTTAAGAGCAAAGAGATTTTATAACACTCTTCTAAATTCCATCAAGCTTAACAACCCCTATTCAAAACAAAACAAACAAAAACAGAAGTGAGAACAGAACAATGGGAAGAAGTGACCGCCCAGCCTTTGGGTCAGCCGTCAAGACCTACAGGGTTGCAACCACGAGACGGCTGCAGAGCCCTTGGATTGGGATCAGCTAGGGTCCCCGCCTTACTAGACCCAGTTCTGGCTCAGTCGGCAACCTCAGTTAACCATCCCATCACCTCCAGAAGGCATTGGAAAAATTTTGTTTTAACAAGTAGAACCCATAATTCACCAACTGGCTTCACAATCTGAAATCTACGGCAAGGCTCCCACAAGGGACGGTCGGGAGAATGTGGTATAACTGATCTAACCTATCGTTCTACGAAGTTGGGGAGGTTCAGCAGGCCATGGGGGAGTAGACGAGCAACGACATAAACCACCCCCACGTTTAGGGCAGGAGAGAGAGAGCCTCCTCTACAACCCAGGTTTAAAATGTATATATTATTTTCAGAGATGAGCTTTCACGCTGTGACACTCGTGAAGAGTCTCCCAGTAGCTCCTCCCCCACTTGATAGGGAGACTGGGTTCTGGAGCTACCCAGCTGAGTGTAAAATATCTGGAAATTAAGGTGACTCGGTTTTATGGCCTCCAGAAGGGTCCTCCCTCCTGCCCGAGATCAGCCGCCAGGACCGACGCCCGCAGCGCCCGCGGACTGCCCACCGAGCGCCCCACGCCCACCTTCCCAGCGAGGTATTTTGCAGAGGCCAGCTGGACTCGTTCCCCGCAGCACCCACCCTTCCCCCTTCCCAGGTTTCGGGCAAGGAGCCTGGTTAATCATTCAATGCGGACAGCGTGAAAGATTTTTTTTAGAGGTCAAAGTGAAAGGTTCTCCCTAAGTTTCGCAGAAACTGGCCTTTGGGGACCCTGAGGTGGCAGTGGCAGGAGGCTGGGGAGTAGGGAGACGCTGGCGAGGCTCTTGGGCTCACAAAACACCTGATCTTCCCATGCGGCACCGGAGACCACAGCAGTGAGAGTGTGGGACAAGGGGGTGCGAGCGCGAAATCACGCAGAGCCCCCTCCCCAAAACAGCGGCGCTACCCAGAAGAGGACGCCCGACCCCACATACTCCTTACAATTGCCTGCATCACCCCGGCGCCGGCTCCCCCGGAAGTTGGGGTGCAGCGGAAAGGAGGGATGTCCCAAGGCCCCGAGGAGGTGGGTGTGGAATGGGGCAAGAGGCTCGGAAGACTCAGGTTTCATACCCTCTCCCTCTAAGGTAAGGAAGGTGGCAGGGAGCGGGAGGGGGGACGCTAAATGCGGCAGGAGCCACCTGGAGACTGTTTCCTCCCCTGGGACGCTGGGACGAAGCCGGAACCCGCGAGAAACTGGGTTGGGTGGGGGGGTGGAGAAGGCAGGCGTCAGAGGTGGGTGGCGGGACAAGGAGCAATTAGGTAGGGGGAGCAGAGCTGGCCTGGGGAGGTGATGGGGGAGGAGAAGTGGGGGTGGGGGTCGACGGGGGTGCACACCCACCCAGCCCTACCTTGTCCGGGAGCAGCTCCTGCTCAGCGGGTCGGGGGCGGGATACCGCGGCCGCATCCACGTCCCGACCGCTCCGCGCGGCTCAGCCCGGCGATCGCCGCCGCTCACGCTCCATGCGCTCTGGCGCTGTCCGCGGCGGCCCGGCGGCGGCCTGGCTCCGGCTCGGCTCCGGCTCGGCTCCGGCACTTGTTGCCGCCACGGTCGCAGCGCCTCAGTCCCGGCTCCAGCTCCCCGCGACGCCGCCGCCTGCGGGGCCACGGCGCGGCTCCGCCCCTGCCCCCGCCCGACCAGCCAACCAGGCCCGGCACCGCCCCTCACGTCACCGCCCAGCCCGGCCCACCGCCCCGCGCCCCAAGTTTGAGGAAGGGCCTGCTGGCGCCTGTCAGCCAGTCCGCGCCCAGGACGCGCCCAGGCTCGCTCTGCTCCTGGCTTCCCGGGGGGACCCTCCGACCCACACCTGGAAAGCAAAGGGTTAAGCTAGGGGGGAAAGGGTCCCGAGGAAGTAGACCTTTCGGAAAAGCAAGGCCGCTTGAAGTTCAAAAGAATTGTATTCCATCTCCAGTCTAACCTAAATCCCCCAGCTGCAGGTCGCCCCTCTTGTAGTACATCCGATGTTGGGAAACTAAGCACGTGATTCCAGAGACCTTTTCTGGCTGGAGCCAGTTTGTGACAGGGCCTGGACCGGAAACCAGCCGCCCCTCAAGTACGTGGAAGGGCGCGGCCCCCCAAAACCCGAAGTTCCACCGTGGAAGGTGGGGGAACCAGGGCCAAAGCGGGACTTGACCAATGCTCTCTGCCCACCCAGTACCTGCCGCCACCTCTTAGGTGCCCAAATGATGCCCTACAGCCCAAGGCCTAAGATGCCTTATTTGCCATTGCCATCAGATCTTCAGATTTATGAAGCCGCCCAGGACGTGGTCACCAGAGGGAAGTTTTAGTTCTCCTTGCTGTATCTTGCAGAGAGTTTCCTCGAGGTTCCACGGGTGTCTCTGGAAGCCGGAAACGCAAGGTGCCCAGACGCTGGGCCTCGAACCTAAGAGGTAGGGCGGATACCTAGGTGCAGACTAAATGGCTGAACTCTGACACACCCATACCACCGGCTACCCGGGGCTGGATGGGGACACCCACTGGCCAGAGCTCTGGAGACCACAGACGCATCCCTCTAGCCCAGCGCCCCCGCCGGCTCACCAGAGTACTGCATTCTAAGGTGAGTCGGAGCCGCTATTGACACAACTGTGGGGTCCCCAGGTTAAGTCCTGAGCGACCCGATGGAGAAGTTGCACTGGTGTGAAAGACCTAGAGCAGCCAGCTTTTCACGGATGCGCTCTGCTAGAAGGCAAGCCTGGCCCGAGGCGCACCTGAAAGCACCTCTCCTCCCATGGTCCTTACCTCTCCACGAAGAAAGCAGCCTTCCCCTTTTAGATAATCAGACCGAGGAGTTAAAGACAATCCACGCTCAACTATTCACATTTTCAGAAGCCTTTCTGAGGCTGAATTAGCTGAAAAGCAAGGAATTGCTACCGCAGGAATTTCGGGCACCTGTGAGCTCAGGCACTCATCTATTGGCCCTTAGTCTTAAACTCAGCGCGGAAGAGGAACGCGTTGCTGATGCACGCTCTGAGCCGTGTGCTTGCGGTCCATTGGAAACGAACTCTCTCGTCAGATCTGGAAAAGTTTTGGTTTGCAGCCTTCCAACCTTTTTGATTTTATGTTAATCACATGATTCTCCTAAGACTGCGACATAAAGTCCAAACGAGGTAGATTTTTGTATATTAATAGAAAACCACCTGTAAGGATGCGCACGGTTACATCGGTTGTGGGATAGGGGCGTCGGAAAGAAAGAAGATGAATTTTAGAACCTTACTGACTTTGAATTTTGTATTTTTCCAGTTATATTAACTTTCATAATTTAGGAAGCTAATAAAACACTTTAAAAAAAATATAGAAATTAGAAAATCTGTAAGATCTCTACAGAAAGTATAAATCATAAACAAACAAAACCTATGTCTTTCATTTTGTGTCAAAATAATTAAACACAAGTCTGCGTACCTTGGTTTAAATAAAGATATCTTTAGGTGGCTGTTCTTTAACTGATGGAACAAGATTGACATCTGAAGATTTTTCTATATCTTCAAATTGGTATATTGTTTCTGTGCATATATGTCTTTCCTTTAAAAGCACTCCTCATAGCCACAGACATACTTTCAGACTGCCAGCCAAGGAGTTTTTAGTCAAATAACTGCTACAATGTCAGCTAGCAACCAATAAGAAAGTTAAGATTATGTCCTTTGCAGCTGCCAAAAGATGCCCAGGCCCTGAAATTCAAAAAACAATAAGGGCATTCTCTCCATCATGCTATTAATTAATGCAGCTGGGCATGTATCTGTAACAGTTTTACTGTCTTTGAGGGCTAATTCCACACCCATTTGAGAGTAATATCTACTCTTGGGTTGGGGCCTGGGTCCTTCATCATTAGGTAAAGATATATTATTAATATGTTGAACAAATATAGGTTGACTGCCTACTAGATACACAGCACACTGCTAGGCAGTAGAGTGGTCAACATAGCAGAAACACTTCCCTCTTGGAGCTCACAGTCTAGCTGGAGAGAGAAGGGGCTTAACAATTAAATGCACTATCAATTACATAATTACAATTGTGTTAAGGGCGAAAGAGAGTACAAGGTGACAGGATCATATGGGGAGTCCAAGAGGAGGGGGTGACATCTGAGTTGAGCTGAAGGGTGGGCAGGATTTATTCAGAGGAAAGTGGAACAGAGTTTCTGGCTGGTTCAGGGTACAAAGGGAAATGAGGCCGAGGGGGAAGCTGGAGAGATAAGCAGAGGCTAGATCATGCAGGTTCTCTATTACCATCTTCAATAAGTTCACAGACTATAAGGTGAAGAAGGAATAGGGAGAGGGGGCAGTAGGGTGGAGGGACAGTTTAGAAGACCGTTGCTATAACTGAAAGGGGTTGTTTAAGCAGTAGAGCAAACGGAGAGAAGTAAACACCAACAAGACTTGGTGACTGTTTAGATAGGGAAGAATCAAAGAAAACGCCCAGGTTTCTGCTGCTTCAACCAGATAGATGGTGGTACAATTTTCTGAGTCGGGGAGCCCTCAGGGAGGAGGGTTGAGAAAACCTTCCCAAAGTTTGCATTTGGTCAAAGTGAGTTTGAGCTGCCTGTGAGATGTCCAAGTGGAGATATTCGGTTGGTTGTAGGGTCTGGTGCTCTTAGGAGAGATTGGAGTTGGAATGGCTGGTGTAGAGGTGGAAATAAAACCAGGTGGTCTCCTAGGTGAATATAGAGTTCAACCAGAAGAGGGCCTAGGACTGAACCTTAGAAACATTTGTCTAAAGACTGGACAGAAGTAAAGTATCTGGCAGAGTGGGTAGAGGAGCAGCCAGAGAGACAGAAAGAAAACTAGGAGCTTGGGAAAGTGGGGTCACAGAGCCCAGAACAGAACGTGTTATAAGAAGGAAGCAGTAGTCAACAACATTCAAAACGGCTGAGAGACACAAGGGAAATGACTGAATAACTTGCACTGGATTGAGTGACCTTGGTGCCATTAGGACTTTTCCAGAGTACTGTCTGGTGGAGTGAAGGAGTGAGAGAGAGACTAAGAGCACTGAGGAGTGAGTGAGAAGTGAAGAAATGAAGAAAGGCGCTGAGTATAAGCAACTCTTAAAAGGTTTGACTGTGAAGGGTCAGAGAGATAAATAGCTGGAGAGGAATGTTATTTTAGTTTACATATTTTCATTATTTTTTTAGGATGGAATAATTTGAGTGTGTGTAAGTGCAGATGGGGAGGATCCTACAGAGAAGAAACAGATAAAGGTACAGCAAAAAGAGGACAATGGACAATAAAGTTTCCTGTGACCATGGGAGGGAATGGAACCAGAGTATGGGTGAAAAGACTAACCTCATGCAGTAGACTACCTCTCTATTATAACAAGAGGGTGGAGTTTGGAGGATGACTGAGCCAGTCAGGTTTGATGTGGAATACTGAATCCTTTCTCTTACTCTATAACATACAAGAGACTGGGGGTGGTAAGGAGAAATGAAAGATTCGAAGAGAGTAGAAGTTTGACACATCCTTGCAAAAAATGGGAGGGCAGCCTCTTCAAAGGAATACGGTGTTTGCAATAGGGGGAAGAGAAATGATCGGGGAGAGAGAAATCATCTCACCTCCGGGCCCCGGGGGACACAGAAGTGAAAGAGTGAGAGCCTCATCTCCTACTGCTGCAGGGAAAGCAAAGGAGGTGAAAATTTCATTCTAAGCTGACCTTAAGGATAGATGGATAGACCAATGCATGGATCCATGAACCGCCCTTTGACTCCGTTTGGTTGTTGAAATCTGCAATCCTAGAGGCTCACAGAAAAAGATCTTGAAGGGAGGAGCGAGGAGAGAGAGGGAGGTCAGGTGCCAAGAAGAGCAGCGTATTGCGGGACGATGGCAGGACAGAAGATCTTTTAGGGAATAACAGTAGAAATAAAAATGAATGATGTTGATTTTGCCCCAGGTGTCTTTATGAAGGCTGACAGAGTATTTCTGCAAACCAGGGCCATACACCCCTCACACTCTCCTCCCAGAGATTTCCATCAGGGAAAGACACGTGGAAGCCTCCCCACCTAATCCTCTCTTCTCCACTGAAGGCTTTGTTGTCACCAAATGAGCCCCTGTGGGACCCTGGCGGTGAATACGAAATCCCAGGCTTATCTCATCTCTGCTACTCACTTTCTTTCTTCCTCAGACAGGTTACTGACCTCTCCTGTCTCAGTTTCATTGTCTGTAAAATGAGGATGCTAAAACACACACACCTCTCAGGGCAATTATAAGGAGTGGAGAAGATAACTTAAGTAAAAGCACTTCCTAAACTGTAAAGTGCTATAGGAATGTGAGTGATTTCCCTTGTTCAGAACCCTACCACACACACCCACATCTCTCCCAGAAGCCCTTCCAAAAAGATTCTGAATTTCTGCTCCAGAGGAAGCTGTAATCTTGCCCCAGAGACAGGACAAACACACCCAAAACAATTAGGGAGAAATGCACAGCTGTGTCTGATTAAGTGCTAAATTGTAAGGTGCAGAAAAGAAGAGCTCTGAGATCAGAAAAGAGAACAATTAGCCAGAGTTGGGAAAGTCTGGGAAGCTTCCTGGAGAAGGTAGGATGAAAGGTGCCCAGACCGCTCACTCATCTTAAGCAGAATATTTTCAAAAATGACCATTCCTTTGTGGCTGCAAAGACAGTCAATCTGACAGTCTGACATGGGTCTACAAAAAGTTTCTAGGTCACAGATTTCTCTCTTGGCACCTCTGCTTGCCAGCCTGTTGTCTCTCCTATAGCCCTGCCCCCTCTCAATCCCTCTAGGTGGCTGGGCAGTCTGGGCTACACAATAAATTCTACATGCTTTGCCCTGGGCCTCTCATGTTTGGGTCTTTTCTTTGTCATCTGTTTTCCTGGTGAAGAAATAGAGGTTAATCTTTAGCAAGTTTCCTGTGCCTCTTTGGTGCCAGCGCACACCTGGCATTTTTGCCTAGCCAGGCTGCAGGCTTTTGAGCAAGCAGTCCTGGATGCTCCTCCTTCTGCTATTTGCCTCACAGCACCTGGCCAGCCTAGGGCACCTGCACATCCATCTACAAAGCCCTGAACCACCTCCCACACCTGTCTCCTTTGCTTTTTATTGCCTCTGCCTCATCATCCAAAAGTACCCACCAACCCACTATTCAGATACAGGCCCTATGGAGCTGCCACACCAGAGCCCAGGAGCTACCATACCAAAACCCGAGACCTGCAAGCCCAGAGCTGGCTTCTATATCCTTGGTAGTATTGAAGCCAAATCCTGCGACCCTTTGGACATGGTTCAGAATGAAGGTCTTCTTCTCCAGTGGCTAGCCACACAGTCTGATTAATGCTTCAGCCCTGTAGCTCTCTCCTCCCTTCACCATAGGCCTGGAAAAGTGTCCGGCATGCCATAGGGCCAAGTGCACAGCATCAGCAGCACAAACCCCCAAATCTCATATATGCTATGGACTTAGATTGCTTCAGGATAGCAGTGTTTTGCTAGTTTGTTAATCAGTCCCAGATGAGGCCATGAAAACAATAGCTGCTTCTGTCGATGGCTAAAATATTAATTACTAATGGAAAGTGTGGAAACTTGGCAATGAAATTATTTGAATTCCAGTCTCAATTCCTTGGAACTTGCAAATGAGAAAAAGAAGGCCCCAAAAGTAGCTTTCTGGGGGCCAAACACCTGATACTAGAGATAATATCTTGAATGTTGAACAATTAAGTTGCGGGTTAAAAATTAACTGGCTCCTAAAGCAAATCCTTTCCCCCAAGATTACTTTGACTTTGCAACAGCAGAAAAACATAAAACCTTATTATCAGATGACAATACTAGAAAATAATATCATGATTCCCAGGGGATTTGCTCTATATCCCACAGAGTCCTGATGATGGAAGAATTCAAGATTCCCAGCTTAGTAAAGTCCAGCTTATATATGACATTGTGGTTGCATATAAGGTCAGCAATTTGAAGGAGCATAAACAGTCATCTCTATTAGGGTCATCGTATTGTTTTGGTAATGGAACTTTCATTAAGGAGAAATGTAAAATCATGCTTCAAATTATTATCAATCTGCAAAATTACATTTAAGAGGAGAGGCCCATAATTGCAGCATCAAGCATGAGACAGTGCCATTAATATGATTATCAGGGCATAAGCCTATTAGAGAACTTAATGCCTCTTTGCTGGCATCATCCTTTGTAAAGCTTCCCTGGGTCTGGAAATCATCTCAGTTGTAAACACAAGTGTTACAAAACAGTGATTTCCAAAGGGCATAACAAAGATCTGCTGGCCTTTACCAAAGGTCAAAGCTGCCTGGCTAAGGAGAACAGAACAGTTTTGAAAAATGAAGACTTGTCTGCCAACTTTATTTGGCTCTCATTGAGAAAGGAAGTACCTCTAGCTCCAAGTCCTCTTTAGCCCTGCAGCAATAGTCATGGTTGTAACTGTGAGGCCTAATGGTCACCTGAAGATATGCATATGCCACCTCAGGTAGATACAGGGGCCTAGGTTTTGGCTAATACTAGTGAAAAATCATGCATGGTAAAAAAGGCCATGTTTAAATCCCACTCTGAGAACAAGCCCTGTGTGTCCTCATGGGTATAGTAAAACATTTATCTCAGAGTTCCTAGGAAGGGGAATTGAAGTTATTTATGATCAAGTGTCTGTAGATACTTAGTGCTTAATAAATGTTTGTTTCTCCCTTGGCCTTGGCAGTGGGACAAAGTCCTCACTGGGATGAAGTACATGTGGTATCTTGGCATAGAATCGTGGGGATTATTAGCATCTGTCCTATTCTGTCCTCATTCCAAAGAATTCAGACATCATCAACATCATTACCATGTAGAATGGAAAGATCAATTGGTTGTCCCTATGAGGAGCCACTTGCTTGGTCTTTAGGACCCAGTGACTTAGGACACTAACTTGGCAAGTTGTCTCACAGCAAAACCATCACCAGGGTGGGCAGGGCCTCCTTATTAAATATGACAGTCAAAAAAATCAGAGAGCAATGGACCCAGAATTTCATGTAACAACATGGACAAATCTCAAAACATGTTGAGTGAAAGAAGTCATACACAACAGAATATATACGAAGTTCAAGAACAGGTTAAAGCTAGTTTATGGTGATAGAAATCAGATCATTAGTTGCCATGGGGATTGTGAGAGAATTAACCGGAAAGAGGTATGAGGAACTTTTCTGAGATGAGAGAAATGTTCCATCAGTTAACTGGAATGATGGTTAAATGAGAGCATACCGTTGTCAAAACATCACCTTGTACACTAGATTAATGCATTTTATTGATTATAAATTAGATTTCAACTAGCCAAAAAAAAAAAAAAAAAAGGTAGCAGCAGTTTTTAGACAGAGGGTAGTACTGGCAAGTGAGAGAAAGAAGCACAATCCCCACCATCAGTTCCACTACTATGCTGAGCAATTTCTCCAACACCAAATTCTGGGGCAGCTATGAACTGACATTTCAAAATAAACTACAGATAGGAGAGGATGCATTTTTCTAAAAATGAATTCTCATTCTGGGCCAAATATTAGGTTCAAGCCCTTGTTCATCTATAATTTGAAAGTCTTTTCATCACCATATCTTCTTTTTCATCTAAAGCCCTCTCAGGACATGATTTTCCAGAGTCAGCATTCTTTAGGAGTCACTCTCCCTCCACCTCCAGCTGCGTATATGCACTATTGCATGACATTAACTCTATAAACTTCATGCCCATATGCTATAGGAAAAGGAAGCAGAGTTTAATTGATCAACCAAAGTCAAACTAATGATCATCAAAAGTCAGAATAAAAAAGAGTTTGGGTGACTAACAAACCTTCATGAAGAAAGAATTACACCAATCAAACATTTCAAAAAGCACAGATCCCCAAAGGGTGGGAAAAAGAAATGGGCAATTGGAACTAGAACAAAAATCACAGATTGTAGACCTAACTCCATCATTAAGTACTTGTGTGACAAATCCCTTCTGTGCTGTCAAAGAGGATTTATTGCAGATGACAAAAATATCATAAGCAGGTTGGGCTCTGCTTCCGTCTGATTTCTCTGCTATTCTCTTTGCTCCATCTTCTTCCTACCTCTGTCTCTTTTTATGATCCAGAAAAACTTTCCTATATTCCCTACCAGATTTCTCTTCTCTTTTCATTGGCTAAGATGGAGTCACATGACCCTTCCTAAACCAATCACTGGCTAAATGAATGGGACCACCTGACTAGCTTAGGCCAATTATGGTTTACTCCTGAGTCATGACAAGAAGAAGATATGGACCCCCAAACACAGTCAGTGCAGTACCAACCAGGATAAAGGGAGAGTTGCAGGTAGGGTTTCCCTGGCTTTGAGACAGAGGCTTGCATGTAAGAATTTTACTGAGGAATACTCTCAGCATCAACACCTGAGGGAAGTAAAATAAGCAGGAATGGGCAGAGAGAAGTTGAACTGCAATATAATCACAATAAGGGGCTTAGCTGATCTTTCAGGGAGCTCAGGTGCTAGGATAGCTCAGAGTTGTCCTAAATTGGTGTGAGCTGAGCCTTTTTACTATTGCATCAACCAGACATTAGATATGAGTTGCCCTAGGGAAGGGAGCATGACCATTGGCAAGGTGGCTATTTTTAGTAGAGAAGTCTCAGAGAGGGACTCAGCTGACAATTGCTGCTGTCAACATTCCCAGTAGATAGAGAAATGATTAGTTCAATCTTGGAGGGGGGATTTGGGTGGCATGACATGTCTTCCACTATAGAGGGGATGGATACTGCATAGGCAATCCCTAGGTCAATTCAGGTATTGTAGAAACCAACTTGGAGCCCACACTTATGTCCAGAGAGAACATATGTCACCCTTTACCAGAACTATCTCTGGAACCCAATAATCTCACTACCCTTCTAATTCCTTAGGAAGAAGTGAAAGGAGAGCCTCCCAAGTGTCAGCTACTATCCTGGTTTTTACGAGTGGGACAGCTGGGAGATAGTTGTGTGGCCTGAGTTTGGGTGGAACCCAAGCCTTCAGACTTAAGGAGCATGATGCCTACAAGAATGAAAATCCACAGGATTAGTCTTGAACAAGCTGGGAGCCTGCTAAGTCCTGGCATCTGCTGAACTTCCCAAATTATACACATTAAGCTGTTCCGTTCCACATTTCCATGGTGTGCTTCCTGCCAAGCTTCCTAGCATAGTCTACACAATAGGAAATCAAAACGAGCAGTTAGTGCAATTATGGATACAACAGGTCAAACAAATAAGCCTTTATCTAGGACTTAAACAGACATAGTCAACAAGGGTCTAATCCAAAATTGAGATTTGGACAAAGAAAAGCTTTGTAAGACAAAAGTGTGGGAGAGGGGAAGTAGAGATATTTGCATGATTTTTTTCTCCAGCTCACTGAAAATACTCAAACAACATTATATCCTCTCCATGCTGCTCCATCTCCCCACCCCCAGCCTCTTGAACATTCTCTAGCTCTGTTACTAATGGGACTGTAGGGCGAACTCACAGGAAGTGTTATGTTAGGGTATGAAAATAGTCATCATTGAGCTAGGGAATATACTTTGTTCAGTGTTATATATCTAGTTAAATACCCAAGAATTAAAGCCAAACTCATGAATGTTTTTTGTATATTCAGGAAGTACAGAGACCATGTGTTACAGAAACCCCAAGCATTTTAGCTAAGTGAGAAATTCTAGGTAGAGTGAGATACTTGATTCTGATATTTCCACTATTATAGTGGAGCACCAGATGTGGTAGAACTTTATTACATTTTTTTTTTTAACAAGAAAAAAACTGTTTACAAGAGTTTGGTCACTCCTCATTCTAGCAGTAGAGACCTCAAGTCTTATGGATACTCGTCATTCTGCAGAAAGGTAAATGCATAACAGCTTTTTTTTTTTTTTACTCCTTTTTCCTCTCTCTGGACTGACAAAGGCTGCCCCTCCTCATACAGGTCCATAATCTTCTTGGCAATTCTGAAGTCCCCAAAGCTCTGAAAAATGAAAGCTTTTTAAAGGTAGCACTAAAACTAACTTGGCAGAAAAATCTGACTGGAACCTGAGAGGGTAGTTATAGTTTTTACGTATCCCATGTTTCATTACAAACATATTAATGTGATCACAGGTGCTGCTCAGGCACATTAGTATATGTGAATGAAGACACAGACTTTGGGGAATTATCAGCATATAGATGATAACTAAAGTCATGAGAATGGTTGAAATGGTCTAGGGAATGGAAAGAGACTGAGGGAAGAGGGCCTAGGATGGAGCCCAAGGACCAAAGTTAGTGGATGGATCCGAGGGAAGATCCAGCAAAAGGAAGCAGGAAGAAGTGAGAGAGGAAGGAGGAAAACAAGGTATGGAGATGCAGCAACCCAAAGAAGAGAACATTTTAACACGGATGGGTGGTTATTGGTGTTGACTGCATGGTAGTCAGTGATGGACAGAAGGCAACTAAGATTTGCTGTCTCAGAAGTCTTGTTTCCTAGAGGGCTGAGAACATATCTAAACCTACTTTATCTTTTTAATAGCACTGAGTTGTGCTTTGTTCATTGTCGGTGCCCAGTAAAGACTTGTTAATTAATTGAATATGTCAGTTAAAGCCATAGATCAGAAAGGCAAATCTGCTTTTGAAGGGCCTCATTTGGGATGAAAGCTAGGGAAGACAAAAGAAAGAGCACAAAGTCACGTAAATGACTAAGAAGTGAGCTGAATTTGCTCACTGGCATTAACAGTTGTAATGGAGAACATTTCACTCCTGACAACATGGAAGAGTGGTAGATCTGGGTAATGAGAAACAGTAAAACTAGTAGGTCTTTGAAGTGAAAAGGGTAAGATCTATGGTAGAGAGAAGAAGTAGATTAATTAAATAAACATTTTCTTAAACTATGGCTCAGGACAATTTATAGAACCTTAGAAACAATCAAATTAACTAATACTTCACAAACGATAAACACTCAGAGAGTCTCAGAGACTCTCATAAGGTAAACGCTAGTTACTGGCAAAGCCTGGACTCAAACTGAGGGCTCAGGCCCCAACCCAATGCTATTCCATTATAAATATAAAATCTCACTGATGGGCCCCTTTCCCCAATTCCTGGCTGTCCCTCTACAATTTTATCAGTATAATCTAGTTAAAATGAACATCTGGGTAGCTGTGATCATCTGCATAAAATCACAGGCACTGGGGCCAAAGGACTCTCAATGGCAACAGGTACCACATGGAATCAAGGGTCACAGACGGTTTCCTTATCTACATTCTCTGGAAACCCCTGCAAGGAAAGAGCCAAGCATAGCTTCAGAGATTCACCCTGGAAAATCATTTTTTAAATGTATTGGGGGTAGAAAAGAGTATATTCTCTTTTCCAAATGGTATTTATTATTTTTATAATCAGAAAACATTCATTTAATTTTTTTTCTAATGACAGAGTAGGCAGTTGCAGAGGAAGAGTTAAAGTAAACCAGGCGTTTTGCCAGTGTGACTGACAACCACTTAGAATCAGGTTGTGCCCGATGAAAACCAGGCAAGGCTGAAGGCAAACAAATCAATTCCCCTCCATTCTTATTTTCTTTTGGTTTGGTTTGTAGGCCACTGGTTTGGTATATAGGTGAACTTCTAGGCAAGACAGTAGCTTGCGTGGGGAAGACAATGAATGCATTTTTTTTTTTTTTTTGACGTGGTGAGATGGGAGATCAGTTAAATGAGGGAAAAGGAGAGAAAATGAACACTGGAGAATGGGTGAAGTCATGTGTCTTCGGTGGAACCATTTCCCCCAGAAAGGGGAAGTTTTAACCTCTACAGCTTGGAAGACAACATTCCAAAAGAACTGGAAAGACCTTGGAAACTTCTCAGATGAAGTTAATTAAAACCTTCCCCTGCCCCACGGGTTAAACCTTGCTGTTTATGAATAACCTTCAAGTTACTGTCCAGGTGAGTCTCTGAATAAATGAATATCCCAAGGATTTGAGAATTCGGTCTGGAAAACTGTGCTATGTCAAAAGGGCCATCTGTCCCTACAAAAGAAACAGTTGTTTTCTCTCTCAGAGGTTCTAGGCCAGTAGTGTAGGAGAGCCCACAGATGTTTCTGCTAGCAGCTTTTACTATGGCTCATACATCCAGTTTTCAGTCAAAGGAATACTATCCCTCATATCCACCTAGGAAGAACATCTCTAGTATACACAGCGTGGAGTCCTATGGTCACCATCTGAAAGGCCAGCTTTGATCTGGAAAGAATTGATGGTGTCAATCTCTGTACAATGTCAATAAGCACATATCACTGAAATAGAATAAAAGGGTTACCAAAGCAAGAAGGCAGGGCTTTACTTGCTCTCCTGCTACTGTGAGAGATTTCTTAGTGCAAGGAATTGAACTTAGCCCTGGCTTGATCACAAGCAGCTGGGAGGCATTTCAGGTAAAAGGGAGCCATTGTCCCCAACAGGATGCACACTCTGCCAGCACGTCTCTTCATCATCCCAACAGAGGTTGGCTTCTCTGCTTATAGATAAACAAAGTCCTTCTCAACAAATGTTAAATGTCTTTGTCCTTTAAAATATCCACAAGATGGATGTGGCTGAGGTATCTAATTGTAACTTAGGAGTTATTTTGCCCCGTCTAATTCAGTAAATATCGACTGACTTAAAAGAAACAATGCCATGTGCTACTGGAAAACCAGTGTAAGACCCAAGTCTCTGACCTCCAGAAGCTTATTATCTAGTAGTTGGGAGCCCTGGGCATGTCAGCTGTGGGCTCTGCCACACTTAATTTTCCTATAGAGGAGAAATCTGCCTCACTTAGAGCTCCCTTCTCAGAGAGATAGCATCAAGCAGTTCCACGTACAGGAATGGCCATTTATTGGGTCAGGACCAGGGGGATAGCCTAAGGGCTACTCCCAATAAGCTAGGCAGTAGCTTCGAGTGGGCTGGCATGAAAAGATGAGCTGGGCCAAACCTATGAGAATGGGAGCTAGGAGCTGGGTGCACACGGAGGAGGCAGAGGGCAGATACATGGGTAGGAGCTTGGTCCTTAAAAGCCACACCCTGGAAAGAAACTCCTGTGACCTGGCTTTACTACTGTTCTTACCTTTTCTGAGGCCCAGCTATTTTCTTTTTTCTGGGTTCCTCTGTACATGTACCCTTTCAATACCCTCGCATTAATACACACATCTATATATACACGTCCCCATTACTGCTACTACTTATGGTAACAATATAGTCTCTATTCCTGATCAAGAGGCAAAAGGAGTAAGAGAAGTCATGTGGTAACCATGGTAAGAGTTGGAGGGTTTGTGATCTTAAATCCTCAGTCTGGATGTAGTTCGCAGCTTACCCAAGCCTGACATGGCCACAGGGATTGTAAGCTCCATGAGGGTGTTTATTGCTATATTTATTAGCTCAGCACCTGCACAAAGTTGGTGAATAATACATACTGGTCGAATGAATGAATGAATAGACGGAACCAGGAAGATTAACTGAGGATTAGTGTTGGCTATCTTCCTTGTGACATGATCTCCTTCCCTGCTGTTCCATGCCCTGGGAGGCTGAACTATAGTTACTACATTCAAGGGTTTCTTTGTCCTCTGACTTCCAATGGGGTTCAGCCAAATGAGGAACCCTAGCCAGAGATCAGAAGAAAGAAGGCAAGTGATATCAGGATATTCACATCTACATTGAGGGCTACATTCTTGTAAGGTACCCCTTTGCGTATCTCCCTTCTGCCTCCTGATTCTCTCACTTCTTCAGGCGTAGATGTGATAATGACTCCCAGCCCAAGGTAACAGCAACCCTTGTTCTTTCCCCACCAACCTTTGTAAATAATCCCTTTATTAAATGCTCCTCAGAGCACCCAGTGTGAATGTACCATCAATTTCCTGCTGAGACCCTGACTGATAGAGGTTCCAAAACTCAATTGTATGCTTTTTGCTATCTGGTTTTTACTCTGTACTAGTACATTCCGCTCGACTCTATCAGCAAACACTCATTCCTTCACAGAAGCAAGTTGGCTAGGAGGACATTTGCTCAAACTGGCCTAGTGTGAGGTCAGGGTTGTGGGGTGGCAGAAAGGGAGCAGTGGAGTATCCTACCTGAGTGCCAGTAAATACACTGTGTAAACACTAAGTGAGGAAGACAACCTCATAGTTACGACTCCCAGGATGAAGTCTGGGTCTGACCTTCCGTTAGACAAGAAAATTTTCCTTCTCAGACAAAATTAGTTTCTTTGGCTAAAAATGCTTTGTTATGTTGTATTGCACAACCACAAAATAATAATCAAAAAGGTTCTCTTGTTGAGAAGGCCTTTGCTTTGCTCTAACCACACAGTTAATTTACCCAAATTAATGCAGCAGAAGCAGAGTGGGGCTGAAATCTTCTTTTCTATGTCATTTTTGCTTTTAAATATTGATAAGCTCTTGAAAAGCAAGAGTTACTGAGCATATCAAGCTGTGTTCCTCTTTCAGCCTTTAGTGTGAGGTTAAGGAGAGTGGGTGGAAGCAGTATGGCTATTTTTATTTTTATGATGATTTACCCTCTCTGAACACACTAATGGGGAAAAGTACATTTTAAATTTCTAAAATGGAGACTAAAAGGGTCCCAAATGATCCAAAGCTGTCTCTCATATCTAAGAAAAATATCCTCTGTCAGCTCTTTTGTGCATATTATCTTGTCTACTTGGAATCTGCTTTTAAAGCAGGTTTCCTACTGGGCAGATTCAACAGTATCCAAGATAGAAGCAACTCATTTCCTACCTAAGACTCAAATGGAAAAACACAGGATCTGAATTCATTTGTTCTCTTCTTTTCCCTATACCTTATCCTTTTTAAAAAGGATATACTGGTTTCTTAAGTTCCCAGTCCTTTGGCAACAGGCATCTAAAAGAAAGAATCATGCGGTAATTATTAATTTTGCATGGAATCAACTCTGGCCTCAGCTTTCATTTGAGATGCAGTTACATGAAAAACAGACTGCGTTAATTTCATTCCCTCTGGGGTTGCTTGGCAACAAGGCCTTGTTCCAGATCATCTCTTCTCCTTGGCCCAGAGTGATCTCTTTGAGGTGTCGCTCATGTTAAGGCGATCATCGCATTGCTGCTGTTGCTTCTGAATGTGTCCCTGCGGTCCTGATGTCACAGGGGGTGGTAACTTTGCTCCAGTCATACTGTCTGAGGTCTATATAAGCCCTGAGCTTATCAACACAAAGAACGAACTACGCGTGGGGAATTTGGAATTCAAACAATTGAGGTTAGGCAGGAAAGAGTAAGAACACGAACAATGTCTAAGGTGATGCCCAAGAGCCATGGGGCTGAGACAGGGTAAATACTGATGTCCTTTTTTGTTTTTGTTTTTGTTTTTTTTGAAATCTTTCTAAGCCATCTTGTTAAATGATAAATACAAGGTCCAGAATAGTATGCACAGGATTTTAGCTTTTGGCCAGAGAGTAGGAGAAGGAGAAGAGGAAAGGGATGAAAATATTTGTTTATGTTTGCATAAGGAAAAATACAGCTGGCCACCTGTGAGTTGTTTGTGAGGGGTGAGAGTGATGGAATAGAAAGGGCAAAAGTGAAAACAAGATTTTTCACCTGCGTACCTCTACATATTATTTTGCTTTATAAACTAAAAGAATGTGTTACCTAGTTAAAAAATTATTTTTGAATAAACATGGCAGAGTAGGAAAATGCTATGCTTGCCCTCTTCTTCTACTGCATCAAAACTACAACAAAATTATAGAAAAACCACCCTTGAGACTAACTGAACAGAACTCCTATAACTAGGATATAAAGAAGAAGCCACATGGAGACTGGTAGGAGGGGCAGAGACACGAAATGGGCTGGTCCCACTCTGTTACTAACCGCATGTGTGGTGGGTAGGAATTAGGAGGGACAACTTAGCTGCGGAGGTCCCCCCTGAGAAGCAAGGGGGTCTCAGCTTCACACTGGACTCCCCAGCCCAAAACACTAGTGCTGGTAAGAGGAGTCCCAGAATATCTGGCTGTGAAATTATTGGGTATTTCTCCAGGTGAGATGAAGGGCTGCTGTAGACCCAGGTGTACTCCTAAAGGGCCCAAGCAAAGACTCACTCACTCAAAAACACTCGCCCTCAGCTCCAGTGAAGGGACAGAAATTAGAAAACACCAGGGACATATGGAGAGGAACTGAACTGACTGGTTAGAGAGGCAGCTCTCACTAGAACTAAAGTACTGGCAGGCACCATTGCTCTTTTGTTGATCTCTCCCCACTCCCATAAAGCCAGCAGCCATACGCAGGTGCCATATCTGAGTCCCTATCAGCTTGGCTAACAACACTGGCCTCGATCTGGTGATTCCCTGAGACCCACCCAACCCACGCACCAGTCGTAACCTCCTTCAATGGTTGTTCCTCACAAGCTACTGACCTTGGCCCACACTGTGAACCTTTCTAAAATCTCTCAAAGGTCCACGAACCCAACAAACAGTGGCTGGCCTCAGCATGCCCTATAACTCTTGCTAAGCTGCCCTCAAACTAGTGACAGCTGGCCTCAGTTCATAGTATAGCCTCTCCCATACTCCTCCAAGTCCAGCACAGGTAGCCACCAACTGCAGATCACTGTGTAGCTCCTACCAGGTGGTCCTTGGCCA
>NW_011889352.1:710843-722691 GCF_000151845.1 Pteropus vampyrus
CTCCCATAAAGCCAGCAGCCATACGCAGGTGCCATATCTGAGTCCCTATCAGCTTGGCTAACAACACTGGCCTCGATCTGGTGATTCCCTGAGACCCACCCAACCCACGCACCAGTCGTAACCTCCTTCAATGGTTGTTCCTCACAAGCTACTGGCCTTGGCCCACACTGTGAACCTTTCTAAAATCTCTCAAAGGTCCACAAACCCAACAAACAGTGGCTGGCCTCAGCATGCCCTATAACTCTTGCTAAGCTGCCCTCAAACTAGTGACAGCTGGCCTCAGTTCATAGTATAGCCTCTCCCATACTCCTCCAAGTCCAGCACAGGTAGCCACCAACTGCAGATCACTGTGTAGCTCCTACCAGGTGGTCCTTGGCCAGGCACAGGCAGTGGTTGATCTGGATCTGCATTGGAGACTCTGCCAAGAGGCCCCAGAACAAGCACACCTGGTGGCCGGCTTCAGACCACACCAGAGCACCACCCAATTAGCTCCACACACAACACACCTAAAGGGTAGACTTGGCAGTCACCAGAACCCCACTAAAATAAATCCCACTCCATGGGATCAGTCACCACATAACAGCTTCTCTGTTATCATAACCTGTCCTCACAGCCAGTCAGCTTGATGATCAGTCCCATCCAGTGATGTGCCAACAGCAATCAAGGCTCAACTACAACGAGAGGGCTCACACACTCCACACAAGGTGACCAGGGAGGATGCACCACTGGGCCCTACAGGACACTTATTACATAAAGCCACCCTGCAAAGACTGAGAGATGTAGCAGATCTACCTAATACATAGAAACAAACACAGAGAGGCAGCCAAAATGAGGAAACGAAGGAAATATGTCCCAAATGAAAGAACAGGACAAAACTCCAAAAAAAAAAAAAAAACTAACTGAAATGGAGACAAGCAATCTAACAGATACGGAGTTCAAAACACTAGATATAAGGATGCTCAATGAAATTAGGAGAATAGATGAACTCACTGAGAACTTACACCAGATAAAAACCATAAAAAAGAACCATTCATAAATAAAGAATACAATAACCAAAATGAAGAATACATAAGATGAAATCAACAGCAGATTAGATAAAGCAGAGAATTAAACTGGCAATTTGGAAGACAAGGTAGCAGAAAACACCCAATCAGAACAGCAAAAAGAAAAAAGAATCTCCCAAAATGAGGATAGTTTAAAAGGCTCTGGGACAACATCAAGTGTAACAACACTTGCATCATAGGCATACCAAAAGAAAAGACAAGAGAGCAAGGGACTAAAAGCTATTTGAAGAAATAATGACAAAATACTTCCATAACTGGACAAAGAAACTAGACATGTAAATCCAGAAAGCAAAGAGAGTCCCAAACAAGATGAGCCCAAAGAGTCCCATACCAAGACACATAATTAAAGTGTCAAAGGTTAAAGACAAAGAAAGAATCTTAACAGTAGCAAGAGAAAAGCAGTTAATTATGTACAAGCAGTTAATTATGCTCCCATAACACTGTCAGCTGATTTCTCAACAGAAACTTTGCAGGCCAGAAGGGATTGGCACAAAATATTCAAAGCGATGAAAAGCAAGGACTTACAACCAAGATTATTCTACCCAGCAAGGCTATCATTTAAAATTGAAGAAAAGATAAAGAGCTTCCCAGACAAGGAAAAGCTAAAAGAGATCATCACCACCAAACCAGTATTACAAGAAATGTTAAAGGGACTGCTTTAATAAGAAGAAGGGAAAAAAATCAAAGATATGAATAATAAAATGGCAATAACCACATATCTGTCAACAATTACTTTAATTGTAAATGGATTAAACACTCCAGTCAGCAGACATGAGGTGACTGAATGGATAAGAAAACAAACCCTTACATATACTGTCTACAAGAAACTCATTTCAGATTGGAAGACACACACCAACTGAAAATAAAGGGATGGAAAAAGACATTTCATGCAAACGGAAATAAAAAGAAGAGCTTGGGTGGCAATACTTATATCAGAGAAAATACACTTTAAAACAAAGGCTATAAGAAGAGACAAAGAAGGACATTTCATATACAATAGTCGAGATATGGAAGTAACCTATCATCCATCGATAGATGATTGGATAAAAGAGGTGTGGTACATATATTCAATGGAATATTACTAGGCCATAAAAAGAACAAAATCTTACTATTTATGATAATATGAATGGACCTAGAGGGTATTATGCTAACTAAGTCAGACAGAGAAAGACAAATACCATGTGGCTTCACTTATATGTGGAATCTACAAAACAAAATAAACAATCTAAACAAACACAAACTCATAGATACAGAGAACAAACTAATGATTGCCAGATGGGAGGGGGTTTGGGGGTTAGGTGAAAAAGGTGAAGGGATTAAGAAGTACAGATTGGCAATTACAAAACAGTCGTGGGGATGTAAAGTACAGCATAGGGAATATAGTCAATATTATTGTAATAACTATGTATGATGCCAGATGGGTATGAGGCTTAACCAGGGGAATTACTTCATAAGTTATATAAATTCCTAATCACTATGCTGTACACCTTAAACTAATATAATATTTAATATCAACCGTAATTTTTAAAAATTTTTAGTGAATAAATAAACACATGAGACAAGTATTGGAAACCCAGTCCACATTGTTAAAATTTGTCAGTGTTGAGAGAGTTGGGTAAAGAGGATTCATTGTACTGTTTATGTAACTTTTTTGGTAAGTCCGAAATTATTTCAAAATTAAAGTTAAAGGAAATGTTGTCAGTATTAGCAACTCTGACAATTTTTTTAGGCTATCCTTCCTGTTTCACATCATTCTTTTATAAAGGAAGTCAACTTGAATGTTTTTTTTTTACAATTTCAGCAACGTGGTAGGAAATGGGCTATCTTTGAACATTTTGAGCTGAAGAGAAAAGCCCTCAGCTAGGAACATTAGCTTTAATCAGAATGTGGTCCTATCCATGTCCCAAATGGCTTCAGTTGTGGCCCCTAAAGATCTGAGGAGAAATAAGTGACAGCCTTCTTAGGAACTGGCGTGAGTATGGAATTCCCATCATGAAAGCATCACTCTTTCATTCATATAAGCCCTCAATTGTGCCTTCATGGTTGTCCTGGACATTCTTCAATGTTTTCTGTTATCTCTACAGCAGGTACCATCACCTCATCTCCTGAATCACTCTATTTGTATATTTCTCTGCCAGACTAAGCTCCTTGAGGGTAGGCACAATGGCTGAGTCATCAACATACACAGTTCCCTTGGCATAGCATTAGTACATACTTTCTTCTTAAGTTTTTATTTTGAAATAATCATAGATTCATATGCTAAAAAAATACAGAGAAGCTGTAAGTGCTAATATTTTAAAAGAAGAGAATTCTAAAATCAATAACCTAACTATTTATCTGAAGTAACTAAAAAAAGAAGAGCAAACTAAATCCAAAGCACGTGGAAGGAAAAGGGAGGGGAGATTAGAGAGGAAATAAATGAAATAGAGAATATAAAAACAATAAAGAAAATCGATAAAATGATAAAATGATAAAACCAAATGTTGATTCTTTGAAAAGATCAACAAAATTGACAAGCCTTCAGTTGGACTGACAAAGATAAAAGGAGAGAAGACTCAAATTACTTCAACCTTACAGAAATAAATACTATAAGGGAAAACTATGAACAACTGTATGTCAATAAATAATATAGATGAAATAGAGAAATTCCTAGAAAGACAAAAGCTACTGAAAATGAGTCAATAAGAAATAGAAAATCAAAACTATAAAATACCACTTCACACCCACTTGGATGGCTATAATCAAAAGGACAGACAATAACATGTATTAGTGAGGATGTGGTGAAATCACAACTTTCATACACTGATAGTGGGAATGTAAAATGGTACAGCATCTTGGAAAATGGTACAGCATCCTTCAAAAAAGTAAAACATAGAGTTACTACATGACCCTAAAATTCTGCTCATAGGCATATACTCAAGAAAATTGGAAACGTTTAAAAAAAACTTGTATGTAAATGTTCACAGCAGCATTATTCACAAGTCAAAAGGTGGAAACCACCTAGATGTCCATCAATTAATGAATAAATAAACAAAATGCGGCATATCTACATAACGGAATATTACTTAACCACAGAAAAGAATGAAGTACTGATATATATTCCAATATGGATGAATCTTGAAATCATGCTAGGTGAAAGAAGCCAGATATAAAAGAACACATATTGTATGATTCCACATACATGAAATATCAAGAATAGGCAAATCCACAGAGACAGAAAGTAGATTAGTAGTTTCTAGAGGACAAGGGAGGGGAGAAAGGGGAGAGATTACTAATGCATATGGGTTTCTTTTGGGGAGATGAAAATGTTCTTAAATTAGTGGTGATAGTTGTGTAACTGTGACTATACTAAAAAACACTGAATCGAATGCTTTAAATGGTGAGTTTTAGGATATATGAGCTATGTGTCTATAAGAAAAAAGAATGAATAAAATCAACAGTTAACACCTTTAAAAATGCAATGAGAGATTCCATTTGCCCTTTACTCATTTCCTCTAATGGTAACATCTTGCATAACTGTCGTACCATATCACAAACAGAAAAATGACATTATACAATCCACAAAGCTTATTCCAATTTCATCAGCTTTACATGCACTTGTGTGTATGTAAAAATACATGAGTACCCCTCCTATGCAATTTTGTCACGTGTGTATATTTGTGTAATCACTATTACACAAGATCTATGCAATTTTGTCACGTGTGTATATTTGTGTAATCACTATTACAGTTAAGATACAGAACTGCTTCATCATCACACAGATCCTTCCTGCTACCTGTTTGCACTCATGCCCTCCCTTCTCTCTTTATCCCTAAACCCTAGCAACCACTAATCTGTTCTCCACCTCTATAATTTTATTTCAAAAATTTAACATAAATTGTCATATGTTATATAAATGGTATATAAATGTAAGCTTTTGAGTTTGGCTTTTATTTTACTCAGCCTAAGTCCCTTGAGATCCATCCAAATTGTTGTATGTACCAATAGTTCATTCATTTTATTTATTTTGATAATGCAGTACTTTATTCTGTCCATTAATAACTAATATTTGAGAACATTCACAATATAAACAGAACTTAATCTAAGAGAAGTTCAACTTACTTTTTTTACATCTCAATACTGGGTATTAATAAGAGAGATAGTCAAAATAATTATGGTCAAAATTATTATTTCAAAAACTTATAAATGCTGGATATCGGTATGTCTGCATGTAACTCAGATTCTGGTGTAGCATTCTTTGGATGCAAAAAAGAACATTTAGTTTACTTTGCTAATAGGAATATCTCTTAATGCTGGGATGGCTTCTCTTGATATTTCTTCTGCTGTCGGTTTTTAGAAGAGTTACCTGTGACTGTATGAATGGAGTTGAGTGGAGGGGTACTCATGTTAACTCAAATAAGAACACATAGCTAGTTACTGTAAATGATTACTATAAAAATAAGGAGGTAGATAGGTAATGCAACTGCCCAAAAGTTTTGAGGACAAAATGTTAAGCTAAGAGTCTAGCCAAAATTCAGGAATGAAAGCCTACAGGAAATATAGTATAAAGCCAAATTGAGAGTTTAAGAACAAAGCTATAAATTGCTCTTTCTGGCAATGACGACGGTGAATATTCCACCATTTTCTCAGTGTCTTTAGATAATCTCACCACTGAGTCCTCTGCACAATAGAGAGGAAAAATTGAGGGAAAGGCAAAGGCGTGATGTTGTCCCCATCCTGGGCACAGGTGCACTGGGACCCTCTCCAGGACCGTGGAGGGACCACACCCATTCCTTTCATTTTAAAATAATTTTTTTATTTTTAGAAGTTTTAGATTTACAGAATTATTGTGAAGGTAACACAGAGAATGTTCATATACAACACATCCTGTTTCCCCTGTCATTAGCACTTCCCATTAATATGGCACATTTGACACAATTAATAGACAAGTTAATAGACACATTCTTATTAACCGAAATCCGTACTTGAGATTCCCTCAGTTTTCCTCTACTGTCCCTTTTCTCTATTAGAATCCCATTCAGGATACCATATTATGTTTTGCAGTTATATATATATATATATATATATATATATATATATATTTTTTTTTTTTTTTCTCAGCTGTGACTGTTTCTCAGACTTTCTTGTTTTTTGATGCCTCTTGAGAATTTTGAGGAATCTTGGTCTGCTATTTTGTAGAATGTCTCAATTGCTATTTGTCTAATGTTTTCCTCACGGTTATACCAGGGTAATGTGTTCTGGGGGAAAGACCAGAGAAGTAAACTGCCATCCTTATCACATCAGATCAATATGACTTATCACTGCTGATGTTACCCTTGATTGCTGGCTGAGACAGTGTTTGTCAGGTTTCTCTGTTGTAAAGTAACTCTTTTTTTCTCCCCTTTTTCATACTAGCCCATATTTAAGGAGTGAGGAATTATGTTTCATCCTCTTACTGGTAGAATTATTTGTAATTCTTCTGTACATCAATTATTTGTAATTCTTCTGTATAGGAGATATATCTAATCTCCCCAATTTATTTATTTATTCAATCATTTATTTATATCAGTATGGACTCATAAATATTTATTTTATACTTAGGATATCAATACAATACTACTTTATTCATTTTATTGCCCAATTTGTTCCCGCTTTGGCCATTAGGAGCTCTTTCAGTTGGCGCTTATATCTCTATGGTAAATGACTATCATTGTGGGGTTTTCTGAATTTTGTTATTGTTTTATTTTTGAGCATTTTAAAATTTCCTGGCACTAGAATATGCTCTCGGCTCAAACTGTATCTTTCCTGTCCCATTCCTAGAATCAGTCTTTTCTCCAAGAAGCTCTGGTTTCTTTTATTGAAGAATAGTATCAGAAACCAAGAGCTGGGCTCTAGGCATGTTTATTCCTACTAGGGTGTCATTTCTCTCAGGCCTTCCCAGTTTACAGAGCAGATAAATATGGGTGTGTATAGTAACACACATACATTTCTACCTGTAACTTCTTGTACCTATATTAATCTAAACATGAGTTCAGACTGCTATTTCTAACTCTAATCCATTACAACATAGATTATTCTAGCATCTTCCCCTTGCTTATCTGAAACCTACCACTCCAACAACCTGATTCCCATCACCCATCATTCATTTATTGAATTCTTCAATTCCAATATAGTGCATGTAAAGTGGTTTCAGAATTGCTAACCCATACTCCCATGGGAAATGGTACTTATATATAATTCCTTTTGCTTTTCATCTTATAGACTCCTGTCATTTCCAAAGTCACTTAGGTCAGCACCTTATTTCCCTACCTACTTCAGTAAAGTTGTTTCATACATTTGGAATTTTGTCACATTTTGTATTCCATCATGGGATCTCTGAACTCCTAAATGTTTTTTTTCTTAATTTGCATTTATCAAGATTTACTGTTTGTGATGCAAAGCTCTATGGGTTTGGAAAAATGCTTAATGTCTTGTATTCATCATTACAATATCATATGTAATAGTTTCACTACCATAAAAAAAAATCTTCTTGTTTCACCTTTTCAAGCTTCCCCCACTCTGAATCCCTGGCAGCCGCTGATTTGTTTACTATCTCTATAATTTTGCCTTTTTCAAAATGTTTCATAATAATTGGACTCACATTATTTTTTTTCAAAATGTTTCATAATAATTGGACTCACAGTATTTTTTTTTCAGACTGGATTCTTTCACTTAGCAGTATGCATTCAAGATTCATCCATGTCTTGAACAGCTTGTTTCCCTTCCATTGCTGTATAATATTCCACTGTATGGATATACCAGTTTGTTTAGTCATTCACCTATTGAAGGACGTCTTATTTGCTTCTAGTTTTTGGCAATTGTGAATCAAGCTGTTATGAACATTCTCATGTAGGTTTTTGTGTGACCATAGTGTTTGAACTGGTTGGGATATCAGTTTTCAAATCAGAAGCATGATTGCTGGATCATATGTGGTAAGACTATGTTTAATTTTATAAGAATCTGCTACATTATTTCCCAAAGTGACTCTACCACTTTGTATTTCCAACAACAATGAATGAGAGTTCCTGGTGCTTCTTATCCTCCCCAGCAGTAGTATTCAGTTTTTGGATTTTAAGCCATTCTAAGAGGTATGTAGTGGTATCACGTTATTGCTGTAATTTGCAATTCTCTAATAACAAACGATGTTGAGCATCTTTTCATATACTTATTTACCATTTGTAGATCTTCTGTGTGAGGTACTGTTCAGATCTCCTGTTTATTTTTTTAATTGAGTTGTTTTCTTGTTGAGTTCTAACAGTTCTTTGTATATTTTATATGCAAGTTCTATATATGTGTTTTGCAAATATTTTCTCTAAGTCTTTGGCTGTCTTTTTATTGTTTTTACAGTGTCTTTTGCAAAGAAGACATTTTTAATTTTAATGAAGTCCAACTTGTTTATCGTTCTTTCCTGGATCGTACTGTTAGTATTATATTTAAAAACTCATTACCACGCCCAAGGTCATGCAGACATTCTCTTATGTTATCTTCAAGAAGTTTTATAGTTTTTCATTTTACATTTAGGTCTATGATTGATTTTTAATTACTTTTAATACAAAGTATAATGAATGTGTCTAGGTTCATTTCTTTGCATAGGGACAACCATCACCATTTGTTCAAACACCACTTATTGAAAACTATCTTTTCTCCATTGAATCAATTTTGCTCCTTTGCCAAAGATCAGTTGGTTATATTTGTGTGGGTCTATTTCTGAACTCTCGACTTCATTGATCTATGTGTCTATTCTTACATCAATACCATGTTGTCTGGATTATTGAAGCCTTATAGTAGGCTTGAAATTAGGTAGTGTGTCTTCCAACTTTGTTTTCTTCAATACTGTGTTGACTATTCTAGGTCCTTTGCCTTTATATATAAACTTTAGAATCAATTTGTTATTTACAAAATAACTTGCTGAGATTTTCCTTCTAATTATAGTGAATCTACAAATTTGGTTGGGAAGAACTGATCTTAACAAATTAGTGTTCAATCCTGAACATGGAATGTATCTCCATTTATGTAGATCTTTGATTTCTTTTCATCAACGTATTTCAATTTTCCCTATACAGGTCCTACATTTATTTTGTTAGCCTTATACCAAAGTATTTTGTTTATTGGGTGCTATTTTAAATGGAATTGCTTTTTGAAATTTCAAATTCTAATAGTTCATTGTTGGTATATAGGAAAGCAATTGTCTTCTGTATATTAACTTTGTATCTTGTGACTTCACCAAACTCACTTATTAGTTTCAGGGCTTTTTGTTGTCGTTGTCGTTGTTGTTGTTGGTGGTGGTGGTGGTGGTTCTTTGAGATTTTCATGTCATTTGTGAATAGAGTTGTATTTTTTCCTTTCTAATTTATATACCCTTTACTTCCTTTTCTTGTCTAGGAATTTCACTATAGTGAGAGAGGACATCGTTGCTTTGTTCTTAATCATCGAGAGAAAGCATTCAGTTTCTTGCTATCAAGTATGATAAACTGTAGGTCTTTTGTAGGTGCTATTTATCAATTTGAGGAAGTTCCTCTCTATTCCCAGTTTGCTGAGTTTTTATCATGAATGGTTATTGAAATTCTAATTAATTATAGATTCACATACAGTTGTAAGAAAGAAAACAGCAAGATCCATGTATTGTTTACTCAGTTTTCCCCAATGCTAACAGCTTGTAAAGTAATATTACAAACAGAATATTGACATTAATACAATCCACCAATCTTATTTAGATTTCTTTACTTTAACTTGTACTTCTGTGTGTGTGTGTTTGTACAATTGAATTACATGATTAAGTTTGTATATCCACCAAGATACAGAACAGTTATATAAGCACAAGGCTCTCTCTTGCTGCCTTTTATAAGCAGTTCTATCTCCATCCTGTTCCTTCTCCCTACATCCCTAATCCCTGACATCCACCAACCTGTTCTCCATTTTTACAATTTTGTTATTTTAAGATTATTATATGAAATAAGTTGTACAGTGAGTATCTTCCTAGATGGGCTTTTTTTTTTTCTTTTTGGACTCAGGATAATTTCCTTGAGTTCTATCAAGTTGTTCTGTATATCAATAGTTCACTCCTTTCTATTGCTACATAGTATTCTATGGTATAGAAGTACTAAAGTTTGTTCAATCTGTTGAAGGATATCCAGGTTATTTCTTTTTGGCTATTGTGAATGAAACTGTTATAAACATGTACAGGTTTTCGTGTGAGCATAGGTTTTTATTACTCTAAGTTAAATATCCAAGGAGTACAATTGCTGGATCACATGATAAGTAAATGTTTGTTTACATTTGTAAGAAACTGATCAACTATTTTCCAGAGTGGCTGTAACAGTTTACATTCCCACCAGCAATGTATGAGTGATTTGGTTTTTCTGTATCCTTGCCAGCACTTGGTGTTATCATTAATATTGTTTTAGCCATTCTGATAGATGTGTACATACTTTCGTTTAGAAAACATCTTATATGCCAGGCTCAAAGATAGGCTCTTTGATTGTGCAGGAGACCCAGCTCCCGCATATGACAGTCTAGAGAAGCAGGATTAGAGCACAAGAGGAAACCAATGCCTCCAAAAGTCATCCCTACAAGCCCTATGGGCTGACCAGTAATATTGTGTGTTGATTGATAAACCCTGAGGCCCTAACAGGAACCTGTGTCAGAGACATCTCTGTGGTGCTCAAAGAGTAAAAATTCCAACAACTCTATGGAAGGATTAGGGAAGGAAATCACTGTCTGAATCCAGCCAGAGGCTCAAAGTCAGCTATTTGAAATTCCAGGAAAAAGGAATGGCATTTACTCTCTGGGTCTCCAAAAAGAGGTTCAGAGTCTACCTATGTTTTGCAAAGAAATAGGACAAAGCTAACAAAGGCCCACCTGTGACAAAATGGGACTGATTTTCAACTTGAGAGAGTACTTTATCCCTTTCTAGTGGATTCTGTTAAAGGAGATTCCAAGATTATTATCCAAGTTCAATTCTCTCATTTTCCTCAATTTCTGTCTATTGTATAAGCCTCAGGCACTGAGTCCCATTCATGGAGAGCTATGGATATGGATAAAACCATGTTACTGTACAGTTCAATTGGATCTCAGTTATCTAAGATGTAGGGGACCTTGATGCATCAAAAAAAAATTGGCTTTTAAAAAAATAACACTTTAGACAAAGGTCAGTTTTGTCTGGAATGACACAGAACACTGTGCTCAGGATCTCATAGAGACACGATGCTATCAGGGGACTTTCTGTCCTTCCTGGCATACTTTCTCCACCCTGCCCTTCCTGATCTTCACCCCAGGGGACACCTATTGTCTACACCCCAGCCCGATTTTTCTAAAAAACTATTTATACCCCACCCTACTCCAAAAAAGCTTTGAAGAAATTTAAAAATTAAAGAATTTTTCTATAGTACAGAACAATAAAAAGGAAGATGGAACCCAAACTAGTTAAAAAACAGAAAAATAGATGTGGCCAAATTAGTATTCATCATCCACAATTATTATATTGTGCTTTAAAGAATATTCTTAACTTCTAATACTCAAAAGCAACAACAGTCTCTTAGAAAGCCATCATTTGAGTTCCCCATGTGATGTCTTCAAAGTTATGTTTAATTTATACATATTTTCTATTTCGCTATTTTGTTATTCAATTACTGAGCTTTCAGTGGCTTATCCACTTAAGTAAATATCTTAAGAAAGATTTTCCAGTAGTCTAAGACTCCTGCTGATGGAGTCTTATTCTTCTAGAAAACTCAACAGTTGCCCCTCCGTTCCTCCCACGGAAAGTATTA
>NW_011889352.1:722741-736635 GCF_000151845.1 Pteropus vampyrus
AAGCTAACAAAGGCCCACCTGTGACAAAATGGGACTGATTTTCAACTTGAGAGAGTACTTTATCCCTTTCTAGTGGATTCTGTTAAAGGAGATTCCAAGATTATTATCCAAGTTCAATTCTCTCATTTTCCTCAATTTCTGTCTATTGTATAAGCCTCAGGCACTGAGTCCCATTCATGGAGAGCTATGGATATGGATAAAACCATGTTACTGTACAGTTCAATTGGATCTCAGTTATCTAAGATGTAGGGGACCTTGATGCATCAAAAAAAAATTGGCTTTTAAAAAAATAACACTTTAGACAAAGGTCAGTTTTGTCTGGAATGACACAGAACACTGTGCTCAGGATCTCATAGAGACACGATGCTATCAGGGGACTTTCTGTCCTTCCTGGCATACTTTCTCCACCCTGCCCTTCCTGATCTTCACCCCAGGGGACACCTATTGTCTACACCCCAGCCCGATTTTTCTAAAAAACTATTTATACCCCACCCTACTCCAAAAAAGCTTTGAAGAAATTTAAAAATTAAAGAATTTTTCTATAGTACAGAACAATAAAAAGGAAGATGGAACCCAAACTAGTTAAAAAACAGAAAAATAGATGTGGCCAAATTAGTATTCATCATCCACAATTATTATATTGTGCTTTAAAGAATATTCTTAACTTCTAATACTCAAATGCAACAACAGTCTCTTAGAAAGCCATCATTTGAGTTCCCCATGTGATGTCTTCAAAGTTATGTTTAATTTATACATATTTTCTATTTCGCTATTTTGTTATTCAATTACTGAGCTTTCAGTGGCTTATCCACTTAAGTAAATATCTTAAGAAAGATTTTCCAGTAGTCTAAGACTCCTGCTGATGGAGTCTTATTCTTCTAGAAAACTCAACAGTTGCCCCTCCGTTCCTCCCACGGAAAGTATTACTGATCTCAAAAACTTTCTGACGATAGCCAGCAAAGACGCGGTAAAACCAGTTTCTCAGAGAGAAAAATCGACTGATCAACAAATATACATTGAGGTACTCCTGTTAGGGACATTGTGTCTCTTGTCCACTAATGGGTCTTATATAGTGCCTAGGACATATAAAGATTCAAATATTTACTGAAATTGTCAAGTGCCCTCTCTGAGCAGGATACTTTTCTTAGACATTGTGGGAATATGCAGAAATAAAAGATTCAGGAGTTTATGACCAGCGCCCCACACCCACACCCACACAAGGCCCATCATGGCACATCTATCTAATGGTGGGTGAAAGCTTCAATTTCCTATGCAAAGACCTTTCGGAAGAGCCAGAATTCCCTTTGTGGTTCCCATCTTCTCTGGAGGTCATAGAACCACAGGCTCAGCATGTGAGACTGGGACGGGCACATCCACCAAAACACCTTGGCTAGTTGCATGTAGAGATATCCTGGCATGTAGTAACCTCCTCAAACACTCGGCCTCTGGGGATGGCCACAATGCCACCATTTCATTACTACTGAGAGAAACATGGTAGCAAGTCAGGTGTGAAATGACGTCTTAGATCTTTTAATTTCCGTGGTTGTGGTTTATCCCAATGCCATGACAAGACTGCCTCAAACTGGGACCAGATTTCCCAAGCCACAGGCTTTACTGTCCCGACCCCTCCACCACCTCTGGGCTGTGTTAATGCTGCCACCCGACTTCCCAGCTGCTGTTTTATCCTCTTTTCCAAATGCTTAAGTGCCCATTAGATTACAGTGCCGCCCAGATGTTGTAGCACTTTATGTCTGGCTCCTGCCCTCTCAGGCAACGGGCAAATTTAGGGTGAGAGAACCAACTGAAAGACCAACTAATAAACCATATAAAATACACACACTCCATGCTCTAAAACCCTAATTTTGAGAGTAAAGTGCCCACCCTGTTTAACCAGACCATGATATTTCTCTTTTTAATAAATACAGTAACAGCGTACAGCAGGTTTCTCAACCTTGGCACTATTAGCATTTTGGTCCAGATAAGTTTTTGTTGTGAGTGCTGCCTTGTGCACTGTAGAATTTTTAGCAGCATCTCATGCCTCTGCTCACTAGATGCTAGTAGCAGCCACTTCCGAAATGTCTCCAAACGTTGTCGGATGTCCCAAGTGAGAACTTCTCAGGTAAAGTAAGCAATACAATCTGAAATTCTGACATACAAAGAAAGCTAATGAATACATCAGACCAAAGCTGATGGAATTTAACCTTAAAAACAAGCAAAATGTCAGTAATTGGTAAATCTTGCAACTTTCTGTAACCTTGAAATTTTTTCCAAATAAAGTTTTTAAAAGAGTACACACACAAAAAAGAGAAACATGTATTCAAGCTTGATGC
This sequence comes from Pteropus vampyrus, assembly GCF_000151845.1. Lineage (NCBI taxonomy): Eukaryota > Metazoa > Chordata > Mammalia > Chiroptera > Pteropodidae > Pteropus > Pteropus vampyrus. Next base: position 725,072 of record NW_011889352.1, read on the forward strand.
TTTATTTTTTTTTTTAGCCTTATTGAGATATAATTCACATACCATACTATTTACCCATATAAAGGGTAAATGTTCTTTAGTAAGATCACAAGGTTGTGCAACCATCACAATTTAATTTTAGACATTTTCATTCTCTCCGAAAGAAATACTATACCCATTAGTAGTCACACAGGTTGGCCCCAGGCAACCACCAATTCCTTTGTCTTGAGATTTGTCTACTCTGGACATTTCATATAAATATAATTGTAAATGTAATGTAATATGTAGTCTTTTGTGACTAGCTGCTTTCACTTAGAATGTTTTTAAGGTCAATCCATGTTTTGGCATGTTATTAGTCATTCCTTTGTATGGCTGAAAAATAGTTTTTAATGAACGTATATTTTAATTTCTCTTAGGTATAGGAATAGAATTACTAGGTCATATGATAATTCTGTTTATGATTTTTGAAGAACTGCCAAACTGTTTTCAAAAGCAACTGCACCATTTCACATTCCCACAAGCAATGTATAAGGATCCTAATTTCTCTGCATCCACCCCAATACCTGCTATTTTCTGACATTTTGGTTATAGCTATCCTATCTCATTGTGGTTTTCATTTGCATTGATTCATGATGTTAAGCATCTTTTTATGTGTTTGTTAGCCATCTGTGTATCTTCTTTGGTCAAATGTCTATTCAAATCATTTCCAATTTTTAAAAATTGAGATAATTGTAGATTTACATACAGCTGTAAGAAATCATATAGAGAACTTCTGTGTATCCTTTATTCAGTTTTCCCCACGGCAACATCTTGCAAAACTATAGTACAATATCACAACCAGGATACTGACATTGATTCAGTCAAGACAGAGAACATTTCCATCACCACAAGGACCTCTCATATTTCCCATTTATAGCCACACCCACTTCCCTCCTGCCCCACCTCTCCCTACCCTTGGCAACCACTAATCTGTTCTTCACTTCTATGATTTTATCATTTCAAGAATGTTATATAAATGCATTAATATAGTATATAACCTTTGGGCTTGTTTTTTTCCCACTTAACATAATTCTCTGGAGATTCGTCCAGGTTGTTGACATGATCAATAGTTTGTTTTTTATTGCTGAGAGAATTTCATCATATGGATGTACCAGTTTGTTTAACCATTCACCTATTGAAGGACACTAGGATTATTTCCAGTTTTGAGTTATTACCAATAAAGCTGCTATAAACATATATGTTCAGGTTTTGGTTTAAACATATGTCTTCATTTCTCTGGGATAAATGCCCAAGATTGCAATTGCTGGGTTGTATGGTAGTTGTATGTTTAGGTTTTTAAGAAACTGCCAAACTGATACCCAAAGTGCTGCACCATTTTACATTCCCTCAAGCAATGTATGAATGATCCAGTTTCTATGAGTGAGGGCCAAGCAGAAGAAAGGAGACCCAGTCCTCTCTGCTCTGCTTGCCTGCTATAGAGCTTTTGCAACAAGGGGCTGTGGTAGAGGAGGAAGAACACTAGCAGCCTGACCCTTTGGGGGTTAAACTGTGATCCCAGATTGGGAGCTCTGGGAGGAGCCCTGTCTTCTCGAGATTTAGTAGATTTTCTTGAATGAGAATGTTTCTTCATTTGCAGTATGCCCTTAGGACAATTCCCAGAGACTTTTTAAAAAAATAATTTTCATCAAATTGATTGCTAAAGAGGTCTGCTGAGCTCCTAACTCTGCCATTCTGAAAGTCAATCCATAAAAATAAACTGGACTTCATCAAAATTACAAGTTCCCACTCCTTGAAAGACACTGTTAAGAAAAAGATAAGCCATAGTCTAAGAGAAAAATATTTAAAAACATGTATCTGATAAAGGACTTGTATCCAGAATATACAGAACTCACAAAACTCAATAATAAGAAAAAAAAATAATCTAAAGATATATAAATGGCAAATAAGCATGTGGAAAGATGCTGAACATCATAAGTCATTAGAGAAATGCAAATTAAAATCGCAATGAGATACTACTAGGCATGCATTAAAGTGGCTATTATCAGAAAAACTAACAATATCCAGTGTTGGAGAAAATGTGGAGGACAGGAAGGAATGCTCACATATTGCTGATGGGAAATGGAAAATGGTATCACTACTTTGGAAAAGTCTAGCAGTTTCTTGTAGAGTTAATATCTCCCTCCTCAAAATTTACCCAAGAAAAGTGAAAATTGTGTTCACACAAAAATCCAAACCTAAATGTTTATAGTGGCTTTATCCATAATTGCCTAACACTCTAAACAACCTAAATGTCCTTCCACTGATACATGGACAAACACAACGTGGTACATCCATATAATGGGGTACCACACAGCAATTAAAAGAAACATGCAAAAACATGGATGACTCTCAAGCGCATTATACTACATACCATAGGTTCAATTATGCTTCCCCCACCCCCCCAAAATATGTAGTCTTAACTCAACTCTCTAACACCTTAAAATGTGACTTTATTTAGAAATAGGGTAATTGAAGATGCGATTAAGTTAAGATGAGGTCATACTGGAATAGGGTAGGCCTTTACTCCAATATGACTGGTGCCCTTACAACAGACACACAGGGAGAATCCATGCAATGACATAGGCAATACATTGGGATAATGCTATGCAATGGCAGAGGCAGAGATTGGAGTACTGCAACTGCAAGATATGGAATGCCAAGCATTGCTGGTGACACCAGAAGCCGAGAGAAAGACACGAACAGATTCTCCCCTAAAGACGTCCAGAGAGCATGGCCCTTCTGACAACTTGATTTTGGACTTCTAATATCTAGAACTGTGAGATGATAAGTTTCTGTTGTTTAAGCCACCTGGTTGTGGTACTTTGTTATGGCAACCCTAAGAAACTATTACACAAAGTTAAAGAAGCCATAGTCAAAAGGCATTTATATGACATTCTGGAAAAGGAAAAACTATTGGGATGGGGAACAGATCAGTGGCACCAGGGGTTGGGAATAGGACGAGGGGCTGACTACAAAGAGAAAAGGGAAAATTTTGAGAGTGATAATATTTTAGATCTTGACTGTGATGAGAGGAACACAATTGCATGTGTTTGTCAATCATGCTATGTAAATTTAAAATTTTTGAATTTTACTCCATGTAAATTATATCTCAATAAACCTGATCACCTCATCCAAAACAATAAACAAAAAACCTTGTGCAGTGACCATCTGTATACCTTCCACCCAGATTCAATGGTTTTTAATATTTGAATATATTTGCTTTACATATTTATGTGTTTGTTTATTTTTGCTGAATCATTAAAAAATAAGTTGTAGACATTATGACACTTCATCCCTAAATACTTTATCATACATCTTCTAGAAATAAGGACATTTTCTGCATAAGATATCTAAGAAAAGTAAAAATAATTCCAAAGCATCATTTAATATACAGTCCATATTCTAACTTCTCCAATAGTACTCAAAATGTCTTTGGTAATTGCTTTTTTCTACCAGGTTCAAATCAAGGAATCATATAAATACATTTGGATGTTATGTCTCTTCAATCTCTTAATCTAAAATAATCTTCTCATCTTTTTCTTTTCATGACCTTTTGTTTAGGCAAGTTACCTTACAGAATTTTTTGCAATTTCCATATTTGATAGCTTCCTTGTGGCATTATCAAATATTCTTCTATGTCTTTATTTCCTATAAACTAGAAGTTAGCTTGAGAGGCTTGACTAGATGCAGGTTAAGCACTTTTAGCAAGAATAGTTTACAAGTGATAGAGACCTATTTTTCCATCTTGTTGGCCTCCTTGAAGACCTATTTTCCTGCCTTTCTCTCTCATACCATGAAAGACTTGTGTACTTACCTGTGTAACAAAACCTCGTGGAGCCTGGTGTACCAGCTAGGTACTGAGGCCACTAACACCAATAAGACAGTTCCTGTCCTAAAGGCGATGAATAAGTAAAATAGCACCCTTTATCATCCAATAAATATTTAGTAACTGCTCTAGGAGCCAAGTCCCACCCTAGGGAATATAGCAGTAAGCAAATGCAAACATGGTCCCTGCCTCCAAGAAGATTGTAGTCTAATAAATGAAACGGATATTCATGAAAAAGAAAATCCAGAAATAACTTGTAATAAATGCTGTGAAAGAAAAGCGCAGAAGAATATGGCTCTGTATAATGCGTGATGCTGACCTAGGTGTACCATTTGAGCTGGGCACTGAGGATTAGCAGATATCAAGAAGGGGAAAGGCAGGGGGAGGTGGGATATAAGAAGCTCACCAAGTGGTGGGGGATCCAGATACACAAAAAGGTAATTACAATCCTCTCTAGCGACACTGTGAAAAGAGGCCATGTGCTAGATGTGGAGGGTCAGAGGTAGCTTTCCTGAGAGACTGATGCCTAAGCTGAGGCTTGAAAGATGACCGACTCAGTGGAGATAAACAGAGGAAAGATCGGGAAGCAAACAGCTAACTAATTAATTAGTAGAATTAAATCTGTATAGGAATTTAGGTTTAAGAAAACTATGACGTATTCGTGCCAAAAATTTTAAATTAAGGAAGATTCTAGACCTAACTTCTGATTTACAGGAAATACTGGAGACAGAGGAATTTTAAATCACATTGTCTTAAATTAAAAAACCCTCACCAGAGAAGTTTAGAATTAGTCAGACCAAACCAATGGTCTGTTCTGTCATCCTAAAGAACTGTAGATCCTGGAAGAAAAGATGACCTATTAAAGCCTTTTACTCAGTTCCACTTTCCTGAATATTTGGGTTAAGCCAAAGGGCTCAAATCCATTATCTACTAGAACAAATAGCCCTGCTATTGTTGCTTCTAATAGTAATTATGATAATTTTTTTTAAATTAAATTTTCACTAAGCCACACAACTAACAAGTAGCAGAGTCAGACTTCAATCCAAAGTTGCTGGCTCTAGAGCACCTGTATTTAACTATCACACAGAAATGCCCCCATGTGATAATGATAATGGTACCTATCAAAGTGAAGGTAAGAGAAAGGGGCTTTTTGTAATGGAAGTCAAAAGAAGAGACAGATACTCATTTAGCATCATAAGGACACAGGAGTGATGCAAGCAGGAGGTTCATTGGCCCAGTATAAATGGTCTGATTATTTTTAATGCTTGAAAGGGAGGCCAGACCATAGGCCAGAAATTTCCGTCCCCTAAATTCCATGTCCTCCATCACGGAACAGAAAATGACTGCTTGTTTTTTTAAGAAACAAAAAGCAGCTGAGATCTTTGTGGGAAGGAACAGAGAACAGGACTGTGGGGAAGGAATATGAAAGGGGAAGCAGGAAGGAGAGGTTGAGGGGAGATCTGCTAACCATGGATTAGCCCTGTAAGTGTCATGGCCACTCAGCCCCCTTGCTCGTGGTTGAACAGACACGATCAGAGGCCACTCAAATCTCTATCATACCATGCACTCTAGGCTGGTTACAATATCACGCATTAGCCTGAATAAAAAAGATTCACTCACCACGTTCCATGATTCTGTGTGTTCAACAACCAACTGAAGATAGTTTTGTTAAAAACTGTTCCATGAGGGGATTCCAATAACTTATATTAATATCAGGTGCTTTAGATATATTCATCATCTTTAATCCTCTCAACTATCTAGCTGAAGAGGTCATTGGGACTTACCTAAGAACACCAAGCTACCAAACCAGAGAATTTTTAGTTGCGCTTGTCTGATTTTGACACAGCTAACCCATCCTAGGATAGTGCTTCTAAAACTGCGAGGAAGGACTAATTTTTTTAATTTCCAATTCATCACAGCCTGATAATGTTGCAAGATATATAATTTTGTAAAATAGAAAATAAAAAGATATGTACAAGCCCAAACTTATTATTATATTCCACATACTCTGTGAAATTGCTGTAAATGTTTCTAAACATTTACTCTGAATTTCTGTACCAGTTCTTGTCATGGAATGGCACTAGAGTAGTTGCTCCTAGTCATGAGGGCACACCAGAATCATTCTGACACTTTTGCCAAATACATATATCTGCCTTCCTCCCAGACTCTGATTCAGCAGGCTAATCATGTTTAATAGACACTCTCCAGGGGATTCTGATGTCCATCCCTGGTTGAGAACTACTTGTCGCTCTAACTTATTGCCAAAGATACTGTTTCCAGCCTGGTGCAAATTTCAGAATTCACTAAAACTAGCAGTGGGCATGGTGGTGGGAGGAAGGAGAAAGGGCAAGAATGCCAAGGAATTGGGGGATTCAGTAGCTGCCCTCCCTAATATCTTACCACCTGGTGTTATTTCAGCATCTTTTCAACTTCAAACTTTTGATGTCTGGTTCAAGTATAAAATCTGAGCAGCAAATTAAAAGCAGACAATTGCATTGTGTAGATAACCACTTCCATCTGAGATGACATCCCTATTATGTTTCTTCCTACACAGCCCTGCCTTTGTAAAAACAGGCCATCTGCATTTGAGGGATTCTGGGAATAATCCGCCCCCGAGAAAAACTGTGAATTTCTAATTCCTAATTCATCCCAGAGGACAGCAAGCTGGTAGCAGTCAGTCATTTTTAGAGAGAACAGCCTGGAGAGAAAAGCATTCTACCTTTTTAGATTAGGGCCAACAGCGAAAAGTAAATGAAGGATGAGGCCTCACAAGACTCACAAGTGACTTCAGTGAGAACAAAAAGTGCTGGTGTATGTATTCCCTCCTCCCCCCCCAAAAAAAGTTCAGTGACCTAAGTGACCCCAACAGAAGTGAGGATCAATAAGATGTTTGTGGGGGGCGGGGGGAAGCAACAAATAAGCTGACTGAGCCAAAATACAATTTATTTCTTTTTTCCCCAATGATTACTTTTTATTAGTATTACTGGTATGCATGTGTGTGTTCAACTGACCCTACCACAATGTTAAACTAGTACACAAAGAATTTGATGTACACATGTGTGCTTTCCTCTTTCAGTCCTAGTCCTCAATGGGTATGTTCATAGCAGGTATTCAATACAATTTGGGAATATTCCTCCAATTTCATTCTCTAGAAAAGAATGAAAACTCCTTGATGGACAATATGTTCCCAGATTACAACAAGGGCTCCTAAAAAGCAAATAAAAAAAAGACAAATGACTTAAAAGAAAACCAGGCATAGCTATGGACCATTTCACAGAAGAGGGAATAAAAATAACAGATATGAAAAGGTGCTTGACCTCATTGATTGGGTAAATGCAAGGCAAAAGGAGATACTGTTTTTGACTCATTATATTGGCAAAAAAAAGTGTGGAATTATCAAGATACTTTCATACAGATACTTTTATACGCTGCTTGGGAAAGTTTAATTTGTATAGGCTACCTTAGAAGGCTATTTGCATCCTGAGTTTAAGGGATTCTGGGACCTGTGCTGGAGCCACTTAATATCAGCTTGCAAGAGCCGATGGTGTGTATGTCTTCTCAACTCCAAGTTTAGTAAGGCCACATTGTAAATCGACCATGGTGGGAAAACTCACACAGGGGAAATGGCAAATGCTACAAATCAGTCCCTACCCCCTTCTTTGGAAGACTGACTGTTAAATATTTATTGCACTCCACAGTCTATTTGCCAGAGTCTAAATCTAGAAAGCATATAACCCATGATAGCGTAATTCCTGTGTTCTAAGATATATTCACACATGTATACAGGGAGGCATGCACAAGGATGTTCACTGCAGCATTGTTTGCAATGGGGAAAAACTGGAAACAACCCAAAAATCCATTAATAGGGAATTTTTAAAAACACCAAAATTATATGTCTATGGAATATTAAGCAGCAGTTGAAATGAAGTACATTTATATAAACTATTGGAAGGAAAATCTTTACCCACTTAGGTCCAACTCGGGGAAAGGGGTTGCACAGGAACTGACAACAGACAGATTAACAGGAGAAAAGAATACCACGTATGCAGGACCACCCTACACTACTCCTACAGTACCCTAGAGTAGCTCCTGGAATAGCTAGGGGTAAAGGTTTATATAGCAACTTAATAAGAGAGGGAGTGCTTTAGGGATTCAAAGGATAGAAGGTGAGTTTTGCTTCCACAATTCTTTTGGAATGTCCCAGTGCCAAAGGTCAGTGCCTCCCTGACTTGAGACAGGAGCGGGTGAAGGGGGAGAGTGCTAACGGCTGACTCTAGTACTAAAAGCTCTGTTCTGCTCAGATAAGGGAAGTCCAGATGAGATCTCTTTCAGTGTCCCCTATACCTCAGATGTTTCCACTTTGAAGTATTCTCTATACCAGTTGAGTAGGTTGTTGGTCTCTGCAGTACTAATTTGGAAAAAGTCTCGAGACATGTTGTTGAGGGAAAAGGCAATTTTCAGGACAATATATAAAGTATGATTGCACATATGTTATGGAAATACATGAAACAATATGGTAATCTCCTATGACTATGGCAATATAAGGATGCAAAATGGAACAAGTCATCGGCAATCTTCAGTCCTTCTCCAAGACAAGGATAAGATAAAAGAATGGAAGGACAAGAATTTAACCACAACTTGTCACTTCAAATCAGCTCCTTAACAAACCAAGCACACAGTTAATTGGCTAAACTTCCAGGTGCAAAACTAGGTATGGCATTTGATCTACAAAGAATGGCTCTGCTGTGGTTACTCAGCAACCACTTCTCTCCCAGGGCTCAGGCAAGGCAACAGGGACTTGCTGGGTCTTGCCCCCCCAACAATGGTTCTTGGGCTGCTTGCCCACAGGGGCTGCAAGTTGATTCTCCCTGGGTCAGGTCCCCACTGAGATTTCTCCATCTCTTCAGGGACCTTCAGAATCAAATTCCCTTAGCTTTTTAATAACTGCTCCCTATGTGTACAGGGAGAGGGAAGGAAACTGTTTATTAAACTTTTGCATTATTTTCCTCCACTTATCAAAGTTACAAGCATATATATTGATGAAGAGAAGGATAAACTTTTTCCATCGTTTGGCAAGGGAATTGGGTGGGTCTGATAAGTCTCCCACTAGATGTTCCTGGCCCCAGATTATCTGGTTAGTTATTATTTATTTACATATTATTTTTTATTCTACTTACTTTTACTTTCTGATAGTGAAGAAAAAAAGATTTTTCTGTCAATTCTCTAGTGAAGTGGTAGCACACTATTCAGCAAATCTATGGTTTAATGAGTCATACAGTAACTTATCAAGTGATTTGCTTTCTTCGTACTCAGAGGGGATATGGAGAAAGGCACCTCCTTAGTTTATGAGTTCCAAAGCCAGGTAGTCCCTCTGTGCCCAGAAGATTTGGCACCTAACTTATAGCCCCGACCTCGGCCAGCCAAACCAAGTCAGACTGGAGCTACAGGGAAGACTGCAATGTTATACGGCCTGCCTGCTTTCTTGTGCCACTCTTTGGCTGAGATTGGTAAATAGCAAATATAAATCCTTTGGGCAAAGTTTAGTGTGCAGAGTAAAAATCTTCACCCCATTTAAGTCTTCTGCAACAGAACTCTGCTTTGAGGAAAAAAAACAGGAGGGGATATTTTATGAACTCTCATTCCTTTCTGCAAACTGCTTGGAGGAGGTGCACATGAATCTCATGGGCTAACAAGACAAAGGTTCCTTTTAAATGTTCTCCTCACTTCCCTTTCCCTTTCCAGTCTCTAGCCCCTGGGGATTCGGGTAAGGAGGCAGGTAAGCTACCCTTGAAAGAATGGCATTTTCCTTCCCAGTAAGCCAGCATGGGCCCATAGCTCTGCTACAGAAACTGGGATGCGACAGAAATTGCTTCTGGCCTCAACTCCCCAGGGAGGGAGGGAGCCTTGGGGTTTGTTCAGTTGAGCAGTTCCACGTCTGTTTCAGTCTTACTCCAGCTATGTTTAGCTTTGTTTGATTGTCTTCCATGGGAACATAGCTTTCTTAGCTCTCCATGTATGACAACACATCACCAAGGACCTGAGCCCCAGATGATGAGCCGGATATGATCTGGGTTTGTAAACACCCACCAAGAGAAAAAGAGAGGTCCCTTCTATGAAGAGGTGTGACCCCACCCATCCTTGGAAATGTGTTGTTTCCACCTCCAGATCCAAAGACATACACCTCTATCCTTCACAAGCTCACCTGATCTTAAAAGCTTTGGCTTAAAATATCATAACAACTATTATATGGTATCAGATGGGTACTAGATTTATTTATTGGGGTGATCACTTTGTAAGGTATATGAATGTCGAATCATTATGTTGTACACCTGAAACTAATATAATATTGTATGTCAACTGTATTTGGAAAATAAATTAATTTTAAAAAACTAGGAAAAAAAGCTTTGGCTTAAAACCTTTCCTGATGACTCCAGCCCCCACTGACCTTTCTCTTTGTTGAAACTCTCATAGCAACTGTACCTTGCACCATTCAGTTTAGCACTCAATTTGGTTACTGACTTGTATTGCTTGTAAACGGTTTCACAGTTACTGGTTTCAGCTTCCTAAGGAGACAGTTCCTAACAATAGTAATTATGATGATAGCAACAGCAGCACCATTTACACATGGCTGACTCTGTGCAGATATTATTTTCCACATGTTAACTCATTTTATTCCCCCAATATCCCTGAGGTATGTACTATTGTATTATCGCTTTATATTTTTATATCTGAAGAAACTGAGACACAGAGATGTTAAATAAAAGCCCAAGGTTGCAAAACTAATAAATAAAAGAGCCAGGATTTGATCTAGGTCGAAGAGCCCTTGAGTCTCTAAAAGACACCTTTCAGACGATCTCCTAAATCCTAATTACTCCATATTACCTAACCTTGTGAATTAAAATATATCATTCCTATTTTAAAAGAGAAATTAAGTGTGCCTGAAGTCACATAGCTAGGACCCTGTAGAGAGCTGTGATTCAAATCTAGATCTAATGCTTTCTTTTTTCCCCACTAAATGGAAACCATGGATTTGATTAATATTTAACTCAATCATCCTACCTGTGTTGCTCATCTCAAGCACAATTATAGAGACTTTTAAAGGCCCGCAGAGGAGGAAGGATACAAAGATGTGTAAGATAAGGTCCCTACTCTTAAGGAGTTCACAGCCCTGGGGGAAATAGATGGGCAGACAGGGAGGTGTACTAAAATGCCATAGATGCTGTAATGGCAGTTGTGAAATTTCAGAAGGCACAAAGAGAAGAGGCAGGAATGTTGAGAGATCCTTGGATTGTCACATAGGGAAATGAACTTAAGACTTTTTGTAAAGTTTTTAAATCCAAAGATTTGTGATAAAAAAATATTTTGTGACAAACTCTGTAGACCAGAAAATTCAACTAAGAGCACTCTCAGTGTTCTGGTACATTAGGTTTCTGCTATAAATAATAATACTCTTCAAATCCATTATAAAGTGTTGTTATTTCCTAGGTTACCCCTGGTTCCACAAAGAGAGGCTAGAGGTGGTCACGAATTTCCTTCTAGGAACTCATGAAATTCCTGACACAGAATGAAAAATTCAGGGAATATGTAGGTGCATGACTTTTTTTTTGGCGGGGGGATAGGGGAGAGAATCCATAGCTTTTACTGGATTCTTGAAGACATAAAGTGTCAGCCAAAAGTTAAGAATCACTAAAATGATGCTTTGAAGGTATACCTGAATATA
>NW_011889352.1:737380-795300 GCF_000151845.1 Pteropus vampyrus
CACTGTAGGAATTGTCATCATCTAAACACAATGAGCAAGGATCCGGACATTTTTTACAAGCACATACTATTCTTTTGGAGCAGCTGGCAGGTAGAACACAGAACTGGAAGACAATACTCTTAAGTCTCTTTCTGACCATGGTCTTGTATAAGTCCTCTGCCCTGTCTGTCCAGATGTTTCCCTATTTTGACAAGATGATAAAATAGCTTCTACCAAAAGCCACCAAATCAGTCCTCCTGAGATCAGTGCCAAATTTTGCCATAGTTCTGATGACAGCCAGAATATGAATCACATAAAATCTCTATATTTTCATTTCTTAATATAAAAACAGTATAAGAACAGCATTAAGGGTTTTAAGTACTTTCATCTTTCAGCCTAAATTTCTTTTAAACTAAGTTTAATCTCTTATTCTACTTGTGCTATCAAATCTATATTATTCCCCTTTCCATTCCTCCCTCTCCTACATCCTATGAATCCAAAGAACTTGAAACCTTAGCAGCAGGAAACAAAACTAGCCAAGAGCAGCAGGAAACAAAACTAAAAGAGGGGTAAAAGATCCTAATTAAAGTCCTTGGTGAGTAAATGATGTAAACAACCATATATTGCTATCTGCTCATACATAGGTTTAGTGTATTATTCTGATAATATATGAAGTGAACTGTCGGTTGACACCATTATCTGACAGGAAGCAGGCACAGGCAGGTTCCTTTGTAACGAAGGCTAGTTCAGGGCTGAATTGGGTTGTGATATTATGAGAGATAATTATGATCAACCCCAGATAAGAAAGAATTGACGCACTTAGATAAAAATTGCTATGACTCAAATTTTGAGGTAAATAACTGTATACTTTACAACTAAAATTAAGCTCAAACTAATTACGTTCTGTTTAGGTTTTCCCTTCTGCTGGCTAAATCTTCATCTAAAATATTTTCGAAACCTTGGTCGGAAAGTTGGACAGCTAATTATTAAGGTGGCTATTGTTCCACAAAGGCCTATCCCTTCCAACATTCTGTTCTTTTAGGAAAATATCCACTCACTTCTGAGCTGATTCTAGACTACTTCCTTCTATATCCTTGTCCCTTCACTAGTCTTGATATTTATTGTGCACTTCAGAAAAAAAAAGATTTCCTAACACTGTTTAATATTTATTTTCTTTAATTTCTATTTATATTGTTTTCTAAATTTTCACTCAGTTCTAAAAAAAAGAATTTCAGTAACTAACAGCTATTAGTCAGCTATTTAAGATTTTAGATACTCAATGTCACCCTTTCACCGCCTTCCTGCATGTAGGGGGAATAAGTTCAACTAAATTTTAAAATGCTGTAATTCTTCAGCATTAAAATAAGACTGGGGGAAGAGAGGTTATATAAAGGAAAGAGGAGGCTATAGTGAGGGAAATTAAGCCTTTACTGATGAAGCTGATAAAAATCAGAGCTTACAAGAAAAGCCAGACCTGAGAATAAGGCTCAATCCTTTGCTCCTCATCAACATGAGACTACTAAAGTTCGGAGTTTCTTTCTGACTTTATTCTAAAAGCAATTTTTTGGCTTGCCTGGACCGTTTCTAAAGAGACAAGTTAGAGTGCTTATTGCTCAAGCAGGGACGATTTTTACAAGGCCTGATTTAGGTTGTAGATTATTTTTATTTGCCCCACATTTCCTGAATTCAAAATAAAACGGTTTTAACCTAGGATCACAGAGGTAGGAAACCTAGCGGGTCTGCTGGGATCCTTACGCCAGTATTCTCCTTCCCTGGACCTTTCCCTAGAGAGGTGTAATGGTTTAAGTAAGTAGCCCTTGCAAAAATTTACAAAAACAAATTAGTCCCAGAAAATATGAAAACAGATAATATCCAATAAGGCGAAAAGGGAGTGATTTAGTCTCATACTTTCTTAGAGGGAATATAAACAGATATAACCTTTCTGGAGCAATTTGGTAGTGTTTATAAAAGTCTTAAAAATAGTGTGCTCCACTTCCAAAAAATTTAGTCAGGGAAAGAAAACTCTTCTTCCAGCCTTCATTGTTATCTCTGTATCTTTTGATGGGTCATTTAACTGTTCTTAGTGTGTTCTGTATTTTCACAATAGACTATAATAAACATATACTCTTTGTTAATCAGAAATTTAAAAATCACCAGTGCTTAGTATGAACCTTCAGCAACGAGTTTCTCTTATGATGATGGTAATGATGATAAAAAAAAAAAAACCCAAGAAAAAATAACAAGTTTTTCCAATGACCTAGGGTTTGGGACATAAAAAAGAAAGCCCACGTCCATTTTGTGGCCATTACTTTCATAGGATGACCTAAACAGAGTTTAAAACCATGACAATGACTTTCTCTCCCTGTGGGCCTATGGACTGTTCTTTCGTGCTTCCACAAACTTTCACTGGATATGTGAGTTAATACTAATGTAGTAGCGACAGTTCTTCCTTGACATCTGGAATCTCATTATCTGATGAGATATTCTTTATCTCTATTTTACAGCAGGAGACATTTTCTAAGTTCTTCTAGATCACATGACAGTAACCCTGAGAACAAAGTGCAAGTTTTAATAGTTCTTTGGCCAAACCACACTACCGTACTGTTTCAAGATGTTTTCTGAAGGGTCCACAGGGGCTACTGTAATAGCCTGCTGAAATGTGAAAGGGTTAAAGGATAATTAAAACCTGAAACTGGACAAAGGAAGTCTATACCTTAGGCCTAGTTTCTGGAACCCCTAACCTCATTCTGTTAATCATGAAACTTGTAACAATGAGCTCATACGCTAACTGCCAATTTTAGCCTGTGTAACCCTGCTTGCTTGCGTGGCATGAAAAATAATCAATTGTATATAAGGTGAAAATTACTGTTTGGCCATCGCCCATGGGAACACTGGCTATTGCCCATGGGGACATAGGCAATCACCCATAGGAACATAACATTCTAACAACAAGCTTTCTGCTTCTGTACTCCCCGCTTGCACACCTGACCAGTGGGTTGACAGGTAGTGAATAGGAGAAAGATGGACCTTTGTGTTTAAGACAGAATGAGGAATAGGATTTAGGGCTCAAAAACCTTGTATCTTGGCATTTCGGGGCTGCTCCTTTGGAAGGACAGCCACCGGCTAATAAACTGCCTCTATAATCAAAGCACTCAGGTTGAGTCTGGTTATTCCGGTCACAACACTACATTTAAAACCTTCTGGTCGTTTGCCAACTGCTGGGATGGTTTTAATCAGGGAGGAAGCCAGTTTGGGTGTTGGAAGAGCCCCTCAAATGTCTCCAAACTGATTTAGAAGAAATTGCTTTACAGAAGAGGACTTATTCCTGCTCTGGAATAAACTTATTAGAATTGACACATGAGGTAACCACAGACCAAGAGAACTTTGTTTTTTTGAACACTTTACATCCCAAAAGCAAAGGAAGTTTCTAAATGTTATCAATATCAGATAATGAAACCTGTTCAATAAGGCCTCTATATACCGGTTGACAGTTTCTTCCTCTTAGAATAATCTTGGTGTTTCATATAACTTCTCTACTAGGATCTAGTTTTTACCCTAGTTTTCTTGAAGAAATTTTCTTTAAAAGTTTTATTTGATGACTCAGGTAAGATTTTCTGAGGTAAAAAACCTCACATCACCTCAGCAGACATTTTCCTCTTCCCACAATCCTGACTTGCGGCAAGTGAAGGGATGAAGCGATGAAGCCAGTTTAATTCTAGGTCTCAGAAAAACCCATGTTTCTCAGTAGCTCATATGAAACCAGACACCCCTCCCCACCTCTGATTTGGGCAGAACTAATCCAAATCAGTTCCAGAAATATCTCCAGTTTTACTAATGAAGGAGGGTCAGTAAATCTCTTCTAGGTTATCTAGGCAGGCTCCTCTAGCTCAGCACATACAGCATTTGGTCAGCCTTGTATGTACATGAGTAAAATGTTTTCTTCCTCCTTTTC
This sequence comes from Pteropus vampyrus, assembly GCF_000151845.1. Classification (NCBI taxonomy): domain Eukaryota; kingdom Metazoa; phylum Chordata; class Mammalia; order Chiroptera; family Pteropodidae; genus Pteropus; species Pteropus vampyrus. The sequence continues at coordinate 741,312 of NW_011889352.1, forward strand.
TAATTCTTGTATAATTTATCATGCATAAAATCCTACCCGGGAATAAACCACCACCACAAGGGTTTCTAAGGTTGACCCCGGCCTGGTCCTGGGGATAGGGTCCTGGAAGCCTCCTTCTTAAAAAATGCTTTTACAAGTGCCCTCTGCCTGATGAAGTATAAGAACTCCTGCAGTAGAACAACTGTAAAAGTGAAAGAAAGAAATACCAGCAAGCAGAGGCAGGCAAGATTTGAATTTGAGGATTTAATACTAATGGGTGAATAATATTTTTTTTAAAAAAACAAAACAGTTCAGTTGGGAGGGATCATGAACACCTTTGCTTCAGCAACTCCCATCTTCATCTAGGCTGGCTGCATCAGTGTGCTGATACTTTCTTCGACCTCTGAGAGCTTCTTCAGGACTTGGTTAACCTTGGCCTCATCAAATTCCAAACACAGAAATTCAGATTCCTAGAAAACATAAAAAGATGTTTTAGAAGAGACCCTCAAGATAGCCAAAGTTCTGAATCTGGCGTGACCCCGCTCCAAAGTCCCTGGGCCCCTACCCAGCAAGCCTGACTCAGGCCTCTACACTTAAAAGATATTTGCCCAGCAAAGTAAATCTAACACAATACCCTAAATGAAACTACTTCTAATGAGATGTTTTATAAATGGTAGAGGTATTCAAAAGTCAGGTGTCCTCATTATGACACACATGAGAAGTTCTTCTCGTCTATCATCACATTTGATCTCACAATAACTTTTAAGGTAAGTACTTAAGTATTGCTGTTTTACAGATGATGACCCTGGGGTACAGAGAGGTTAAGTTGTATCACAAATTCAGAAAAAGGCAGAGTCAGAATGTGAACTCCCAGCTCTGGCTGACTTGAAAGTCCATGCTATCTTCACAGTACCCTGCAATGTAACAGTGAAAGAAGGATTTGAGTTGGTTCTGTATTAGCCTGGTAATTGGGCTAACTTGGATTTTGTGATTATACTAGAAATTGTGACATGTTATGACCAAATTGCTTGGGAAACATCAACGAGATAACTGAAAGAAAACCAGATCTTGAAATAGCCTTAAACATTTCTAGGGCCTTTCTACTTGCAGCAAGCCAGCTCTCTAAAATTTCCTTCGCATTCCCTATAATCACTGTTAGGATCAGTCAATCAGCCCTAGACTGGGTAGATAACAAAGAAAAAGGCCTTTGAAGTACCATGATAGAAATTTCATGTGCACTAAACAAACCCTAGGTACACATTGTTTTGAAGACAAGGACAAATTATATATATCCAAGAGTGACTATATTCAAGATCCTCAAGAACAACAGTTATGTAATTTTAGAGCAGTATGAATCATTATAAATCATAAAATCCAACTGCCTTTTCAGACAATGAAATTGAGGCCCCAGGCATGTTAAATGACATGCCTGTTGTCCCTCTGTTGATGGCAGAGCCACTAGATCATTGCTTTTTTTTTTCCTCTACATTTTCCTCTCTAAATACAATGGCATTTCTCACTCTCATCCCAAAGAAGACCACAAGCCTCTTCAGGGGGAGGGAGTTTCTTTGTCATCAGCTAGAAGAACCTTCAGGAGCTGACTTTGAAAAAGCACCTTTGCTACTGCTAAGCTCCTATGCTGAGTCTATACCAATGGCACTGAATATCCCCCAGGAAAAACAAGTACAGAGAGAACCAAGGGGCCTCTCAGATGAAAGTCTCCCAAAGGGATGGAAGGCAGCTTTCCCGGACTACAGGGAAATTTCTCCATGTGTTTGGATGGGAGAGGGGTAAAGAGTGAGCTTAGACACTATCAGGTTTTCATTTAGTTGAAAGCAAAACCAATTTAAAAAAAAAGAAGAAGCTCCCTGTGTTTGAGTTACAGGAAGGGTTATCTCCTTTCAGAAAAAAGAACAAATTTATGGCAAATTAGGCAGTTCAGCTGGCTAAATTAAGAGCAGATCTCAGATTTGAAAGCCTATTATTCTTCATTCAGTTTTATTGAGATCTTTAGCTTGACTTTAAAAAAAAAAAATTAGCTTTTGAAACAGTGGTCTAGAAACTAATAATTACCAGAGTCTAACATATATATTCAGAAACTTGGCAGAAAATGATGTAACCCATGTTTCACCTCAGTGAGAGAATGTCTGTTACAATGATAAATCATCTGGTTTTCCATTTATATGGGCAGAGATTATCAAGGACAGTGCTAATAAAGATAGGAATGCCTGAGCAGAATTTATTAATAAATAGCCAAGATCTTTTCTGAGATGGGATCATTAATTTGTTGTAAGTTTTAGTAATCACATTATCTTTGATTAGATCTCTTAAGTATTGATGAACCTCAGTTTATTTTTAAGGGAAATCACATACTAAAAAGAAATAACATGCTAGATAAAGAGAACCAAAAGTTAAATAAATATTTTCCATCCACTCCCAACCTTTACCTCTCTCCCCTTGACACAATGCACAGTAAGTCTTAGAAAGACACGTTTAACCACATATAACTTTTGAAGAAACAATTTACCTGAAACCGTATTATCAATGCCTAGCTTCATCTAGTTGTGCTATCAATATTTTATCAGGAATTCAAGAGCCTTTAAACTGGGGCTTAACACGAGGCTTTTTCAAATTTCACATTTCGCTGTTGTACCCTACAGAAAGTACATCTAATGCACTTGAAAATTTCTTTGGAAAAGCAGGTGATGCTTATTAAACCAGAGGCAGAAAGTACTGAGCAATTTGAAACACTTTTTTTTTTCAAAGTCATCCATCTCTATCTAGGCCTAACTAATCATAATCATGAGATATAGCAAGACTAAATTCCTGTATGTAAGTATCTAAGGCAAGAGTCAGAACCTGCTTCTTTTTAGCAGAGTGTAGCTACAGCATGGAGTAGACTCATAAAGTGATTAGCAGATAAATAATCATTATTAAGACTATGTACTTTGTGATCATGGGGAGTACGGCAATATATGAAATTCAAGAGTTTAAATAACTATTTTAAATTAGGGGGGAAAAAAAAAAAGCAGAGGCAAAACATTCAAATATTCACTCCAAGGGCAAAAGCTAAAAAGTCATAAAAGCCTAAGAAGGGATCCTGAGAGGCCACTGTCTCCAAACCACCACCAACAAAAACAACAAACTGGCTTTAACGACTTCCAGAGAAGGACAACGCATAGGTTCCTAAGGAACTCTGTTCCCAGGTAACCACTCTAACATTCTTCAGGAAACTCTTGTCAAATCTAAATTTTTAATGATTTAGCTAAAACCCATTTCCTAGCAGGATCAGAGAGTATAACTAATTACTAGTTTACATAATAATTGAAGGCTGTTATTATCCAAGTGTTTGGTTTTCCCCATCTACACCCTAAGCTACCTCTGTGGAGGAAGTCCATTTAAATGACTGCCTTATCTAGGCCCATAAACATACCCTGAGCAATTCTTTGGCAAAACAATACTGTAGTGACAAAATACCAAAAATAAAAAAGGACTACGACTTATTAAATATCTAAGTGGAACCATTTAGAATAAATTCAACTAAAACAAAATAGAAATCCTATAATCTATTTTTTATTGTATTATTATTTCTCATGCAAAATTTCCACAAAGCTTTATCCCCAATTTATTGGCGTTATAATATTTAGCATTATATTTAGCATTATAATATAACTTTGGCAAGTTCTAACATGTTGTAGTTTCTTTAAAAAACGCTAAAGTCAAGGAATGAAGGGGGAAAGCGTGCCTTAGGATCCTGCTAACCAATACTGATTGAAGAAGGCCCCATATAGCTGGCCAGACTTCATAAGGTTTATTCCAAAATTTTTTCTTTTGGTTTTATTTATTGACACAAAGGTATTCCCGGCTGAACAAAAACTTTACCCATCAGGCCTATCTCTCTGTTTGGGCTGTGTTTTCATAAACTTAAATTAACCCTCTAACCTGCAGCTGTGCCACTCTGTCCTCTATGTTTAACAACTAGAGAGAGAGAACAAGGACATGTCGCAAAGGTGAAAACTGGCACTGGCTTCTTGAAGAGCAATTATATAATAAATTGATTGATACCCAATAGCTTTGAACACTGCCCCCCAGAGAAGTTCAGAACATCTCCATAAGTAAACCTGTGTTCACCACTCATTCCCATACTTCCTGTGGCTTTCTCAGAATTATCATTGATACTGTCCCTTAACTCCTTCAGGAGACCTCAAAATAACTTCTCTGAGACAAAGGATCTTCTAAGTTCCTTTCTAAGTAACCATTAACCCCAAATTAAAATTTTATAGTTCCCTGAAAACTGTGCTGATTATTCTCCACTTGTCCTTTCATATCCAATCTCCACCCTTCTCTGCCTTGCTCTATGCCTTGTGAAGCTGTTCCCTGAGATTGTATCACTCCCTTGTTTTCTGGCTTACAGCTGGGTTCAGGCAAGAGGAAAGAGAGGTCAAGATATTTATTTTCCAATCCCCAACTCCTCCTCCTCTGCCATGTCCAATATTTTTGATGTTGGGGTACTGTTCATTTCTCACTTTACTCTCTGGCCTTAATCATCACTTCAGCATAAACATAAAGATAAGTCTCTTCAGATTGCCAAAGTACATGGTCACCCAAAACAAACTCCAAAGATGAGCAGAGCAAGGATTTTCAGCATGTCTAAGTTGGTAGAAAGGCTGCCTCTAAGTGTAAATAATAGGGTAAACCAGAACCGATATTTGATTTTTTTCTCTTATCATTTGATATTGAAATTTCATATAGTAGCATTTTGATATTAAAGAAGAAAAAGAACAACAATAGGAACAACTGTGGAAGATGAGATTTCATTAAGAATTTGCATCAAAGACCTTGATACCAGAAACATGGCCTCATTTCTATCAACAATCTGTTCTTAAATCCCATATCTAAAGCAATGGATAGTTTATACTGTAGCTTAAAACAACTTTAAAAAAGGAAATTTGTGATTTATAATCTTTAAAAATCTTACAACAAAATTTTTACCATTACATATTACAATCAATGACCCTTACTCAGGCCATTTTTTTTTTAAAGTTGGTAGAAGAATTTTATTTAAAGGCCTTGGGTATTAATGTTTTTTTCTGTAATTTATTTATTTGTTGTTTTTTATAGTGACATTGGTTAACAACATCTGATTTGCTTCAGTTGAACATTTTAATAGTAAGGCATATATATATTTACATTGTGTGTTCACTTCCCATAGTTAGATTTCTTTCTGTCACCACATATTTGACCCATTTTACTCCTCTACCTCTATCCTCCCTCCTCCCCCGTCCCCTCTGGTAACCACTAGTCTATTGTCCATGTCCATGAGTCTCTGTTTGTCCTGTTCATTTGTTGTTTTTAGGTTTATATCCCACATATAAGTGATATCACGTGATTTTCAACTTTTTCTATCTAGCTTATTTCGCTTAGCATGATTATCTCGAGGTCCATTCATGTTGTCACAAATGGCAGTATTTCATCTCTTCTATGGCTGAGTAATATTCCATTATATATATGTACCACAGCTTCTTTAACCAGTCATCTATCGTAGGACACTTTGGTTGCTTCCATGTCCTGGCCACCGTGAATAATGTTGCTATGAACACTGGTGTGCAAATATCTTTTGGGATATGTTACTCAGGCCATTTTTATCCTGAGGAAATCTTCATTTCAAATATAATAGCCAACAAGTCCTACATCTCATGTGTAAAGAGCATGCTAACCCAATTTTCCAAAAGGGGAAAAAAATTGTACTGTAAATCACAAAGCAAACCATCCCATTAAGGATGAAAAAAGACTGAAATCAGACCCTTTTGGAGTTCTAAGACTGCAACTTAATGACCAAGCAAATAAATTAAAAATGACTCACCTCAAAACTCAAAAGGTGTCTATAATGTGCCAAATAAGAGCTAATGTGGAACTAAGGCAGGGTCTCCAAGTGATATAGGGACGAAGCATGAGAATGACACAGATTGGCTAAATGTTAAACCAAAGAGAATGCAGAGTCCACTACATGCTGCTAGACACAGGTATCTGGCTAATGATACCTGTGTCTAGCAGCATGTAGTGGACTCTGCATTCTCTTTGGTTTAACATTTACGCTAGCCCATGAGGAACCTACAGAACAAAGGAAGATTCCTGCAGAGATTACTAACAAATCTTTACTCATACCATCAACATTTACTCTACCATAAAAGGAAAACAAAGCTGTACCCTATACAAAGATAAACCCAACCATTCATCCCATTCCTTACTCCTTATAATCAATAATTTTTCACAGAAACTAAAAAACAGGTATAAACTCAATTCTCCAAACACCCAGAGTCTCATTCTCTGACTCTGAGAGGAGATCATGCTATCTATGGAGTATTATTCCTTCTCTAATAAATGTTTCTCTGTGTCTAACTCTGGCTCGTTTTTGAATTGTTTCCTGTGCAGAGCCAAGGACCCTATCTCTCTCAGTGCAGGGCTTGAGTCACCACTGGGAGGAGGGGTAGAATTTGCCCAGTCTTGCATCACAAGAACTAAAAGAATTCACTCTAATACATGAAAATAGTAATATTTTCGGCACATACTAGGTGCTTTCAGAGCCAGAGTAGCTTCTAAACGAAATGTTTATCCATATTCCCATAACCTCCTAGAAAAGCACACAATACTAACCTGTGTAGTATAAAAGCATTAACCATCACTGGACAACAATTACTGAGCTTTTCTGAAGATTTTGACAATCTGATAAAAGGAATTAAAATGCTTTAAAAAAAATTAAAAAGCCACTCTCACAAATTCTAATTATGTTAAAAAATAAACTCTATGGGAAAATGAACTTTTAATCAGTTAACTAGAAACTCAAGGGAGAAAAAAACATTGGGTATCTAGGAAGTTTCAGACCTACACTGATGTTAAGCTACCGCTAAACAAAGCTAAGGCAGCTAACTTCAACTTTACAAGTGGCACACACAGAGACTTATACATAAAGTGGCAAAATTTTAAAATAACATCAAATCTTAATTATTCAGAGTCCTATTATCTGTGTTTCTGCTGCTTCACCTCCTCCTCCTTTTTGGGTCCATCTTTTAAATATTTCCACAAAATGGAAAAAGTCAAATTTAAACCAGTTAATCTAAGTCATAGCAGCTCTGCAAGAAGTTTTACAGAAAAGGAGATCAGAGCTACTGGGAGAAACTTTAATCATGACATCACATAACTACTTTTGAGAATCATTCCCATATGGAGTAATTTAAGTCAAAAAGATCTTCTTATCCCAAATATTTCCCTTCCTTTAGTAACCAGGACTACTGTTCTCAGCCTAGATGTCTTTAAAATTAAAACATAAATACTCCCAGAAGAGATAATCCAAAAAGTCATTAATACTTTCTATTACTTAAATCAGGAGATTTATTTTCTTCCAACAAGAATGAACCCAAGTGGCCTGCCTTAAAACACAGGGACCTACCATTAAGAGGTATAGGTAGGGCACAAAATATAAAAGAATTAGGAAAGTACCAAAGGCATATCTTTCTCCTTACCTCATAACACACACAGATCCATAGGTGAAGTATCTTAAAGATCCCAGATCCATATTCTCCATGCCTTTCTAATCACCTAACCACTAAAGTTGCTAGGCACCAGGAAAACTTAGGGAATCTTACAAAGGGACTATTAGCAAGATAATCTCAATGAAAACCAAAGGCTGAATTTACACACAGACACATCTTTCTGCAGCTGCACTTTCATTTTTATCTGCAGGCTCAGGGCCTGAAAGTGAACAAGGCAATGAGATTCCAAGAACACTGTCTAGCGAAGGGTTAAAGAAGTACAAATTAGTAGTTGATAGATGGTCATGGGGATGGGAAGCATCACATAGGGAATGCAGTCAGCATTTATGTAATGGCTAGGTGAAGAGCCAGAGAGAAAGAGCAATTAGGGGATCATTTTCTAAACTATATAAATGTCTAACCAATGTACTGTATACTTTAAACTAATAAAATAAAATTAAAATTTAAAAAAAAAACAAAACAAAACACTGTCCACTCAAACTTTGAATCTCTGAGAGAAAGTGAGAGAATGCCAAGAACAGGATCCTGAGATTCTTTTGGTTTAAGATTTACAAAAATCTGGGGTGGTTCCATAGAGTAGTGGTTAGCACGTCTGCTTTACACACAGAAAGTCCTGAGTTTGTGCCCCAGTGGATCCACAGTCCATACCCCGGGTGTGCCAGGCCCAGGTATGCGCCACGAGCGTGTGGTAGGAGACGCCTGGCCTTCAGAGATCCAGTTCTTAAGGGGAGATGGCAACATACATAGGTCAGGGTTGGAAGTGGGGGGTGGGGAGGGAATAAAAAATAAAAATAAAAAAATAAAAAGATTTACAAAAATCTTAACTGGAAAAAGTTGGGGCCATAATTTAGGAAAAAAGCTAGACATGCCTGTCCTGACAATTGTATGGTCAAAAGGAACATGAATTTCAGCCCAGGCAACCCTGACTTGTTTCTGAGAGGGAGGAAATAGTTTTGACCTTGCAAGAATGAGTGGTTCTTTCGTTGGCTGAATGATGTACTGCTAAACCAAGACTAGCACTATCCTTCTTCCCCCCAGAGATGTTAAAGCAGCTTGACGTGTATTCTGCTCCCCATTACAGGTCAGTGGATAGCGAAAGGCAGAGGTACCATCAATCTTCATTTTACCACTGGAAAAAAAACAAAAGAAACCCACAGACTAGCCTCAGTTATACAAAGTCCAGAATTCCCAGCTCTTTGATTCAACCCATCGCCTGCTAACATTCACATCTGACTTTGAATCTGGACACTTTCAAACTCGATTAGTGTATACATGTAACAGAATAGGAACTAATTTAAAATGCCTGCTTTTATACTGATTTACATAAACACCAGGACTTAAGTATTTGCAAAGATATTTCAAAAGCATCCAACGAAAGAAAATAAAATGGAGCCAAGTTATATAAACACTAAAAGCTCAATACAATTAGATCACTGGTTGATTTCTGTGTTCAAAACATTGTGCTCCAGTTCATCTTACAACTTTTCATTTTCGGCAGCATTTAATGTTTAGCTGTTAAGATTTTCTGTATTCTGAAAAATTCTGACTAAAAAATATTTGAGTAGGAAACTATTTTTAGGTGTTCTGGCTTGATCCGTAGGAAATCATATCAGCTTCTGGATAAGTAGAACTAGTTCCCATGTAAAAATGGACAAAGAACTGCTGAATAGATGAAAAGGCAAATCACACTGAAGGAGGGAGAAATTTCACTTAAATCTCAGAGAAACCAAATGATAAAACTCTTTAAAACTTGAGAAAAAGTGTATTGTTGCTAATTTTAGTTTAAAGTTCAGATTTGGGCCCTTGTCATTCCTAATGAGGTACATTCCAGAGTGAACTCATTTGTAAATAACTTTGACAAACAAAAATATATTTACATGACAGAAACAGAGAATATTAAAAACAAAACAAAACTCATCCTCACCACTGGTCAGGCAAGAACAAAGTATATATTGGCAATTGCTTTCTAAGGGGTTCTTGATAATCTACAGATTAAGATGAGGGAAATATCTTAATACATCCAATAAAAAGGAGTTTGGCAATGAATGACAAACTTTTTTGCAGAGGAGGAACACAGAAGCAATACTGATCAACCCAATTCTGAGACTGCAGATTTTTTCCAACTAAAAGGATCACCAACTTGCTCTGCCAATAGCATCAATCTATTCCCAGTGTTCTTAATGAGGTGTCTTTTAAGTAATTATCAATAGCACAATTAAGCAGAAATAGGTATAGTGAAAAAGTAGCATTTCCCTTGGCCCTTCTCTTGAGGAAGCAAACATGTAAAAAGGGCAAAGGTAGAAATGATCAAGGATAGAAGGACTTTCAAATTCAGAAAATGATTTGGGGATAAAAAGTTTTAAATGATTTTTTTTCCTGAGGTTATGGGGAAAGGGGGCTAATTTGGGGGGGTTTCCAACAAACTCCAAATACTTACATTCTGAGGTACTAGGGGTTGGGACTTTTTAACACATAAATCTGCAAGGGACACAATTTCCAGTGCTTGAAGGATCCAGTGTTTATCAAGCATCGGATAAGTGTTTTCCGTTGATGATGATGATGATGATGATGATGATGATAATGATCTCACACATGATTCTAGGCTTGCTGTTCACATCATACAGAAAAGGATTTCTAATAGTCCAGAAACAAGAAAAACACATTTATACAAAAGCTACTTGATGATTGCTCAGGTCTGACGGCCCAGTTTGGCAGAAGCCATATCTGGCTTCATCCTCACTGAACTTAATCTTGAAATGTCACTTAATCTATTGGGGCTGCCAGGATAAAAGCTGCAAGGAAGGGGACTGCTCGCCATACTTTGTTCCAAAGTCCAGCCCTGGAGACTGACTCAGGGTCTGGCACACCATTCTATGAGAGAATATGGGGATGAGGGAAGAACAAAGGATTTATAGTCACTGCATGAAGTTAGTCACTAGCCTTTGTAGCTCAAATAACTTATTGCAGACTTCTAGAGGTAGCAGAAGAGAGGAGACTGCATTTTTACTACATAGGGTTGAATTTTGACATCACTTAAGTTGTTGGGCCTTTGTTCATGTGCAATAATCATCCCTCATATTAAGCCAGTGCTTGACAGTTTAGAAAGTGCCTTGACATGCATAACCTCATCTGATCCTTAGAACAGCCATGTTAACTAGAAAGAATCCAAGCCAGAAGTAAGCTTCTTTGAACAACTGGAGAAGTGACAGACCTTGTGCATCTGACCCAAAGCAGATTTTTTCAGCTATATCCGGCAGGAAGACTGTGTCAGATAATCCAATGGATTTTATGGCTTTTGATACACTTCTGATCCAATTTATGTAGGAAAACAAAGTAAGGCCTCATTTACTTAAAACTGCCCACAAATTGAGAAAGCAGAGATTAAAAGTTCAGTCCTTTGCAAAAGACAGAGTAAAGTAGTCAGGTCCTAACTGGAGAAGAAATAGACTTTCTTATTTGGCCACCAGTTTTTCAGTAGACTTTGGAAGCAGTGGAGAGAATAGAAAAATTTGAGGGGGATGCAAATATCATCTCTGGACATGGGGAAAATGAGATGCCTAAAAACAAAAAGCCACAATTAAAAAGAAGTCAGTCTGGAAGAACTACTGTAAGAACTGGCAGGAGAGACTGTGGGAAAACTGTGACAAATCTGAAGACATAAGCCAGTTTAGGGGGACACAGACATTACAATAGTAATAATATTAACAGCAATGATAACTAATAACGGCTAACATTTATTGAACACATACAAAATGTCAGACATTACGCTAAGTGCTTTACATGCATCAGTTCACGTTGGTGAGGAAAATTTTATCCCATTTCATGTATGAGGAAAGTGAGGAAGGATGATAACTTGTGTAAGGCCACACAGGTGGTAAGTGGCAGAGGCAGTTTTAAACCCAGGTCTGTCTGGTTTCAGTCTGAGCATTTAACCATTTCACAATCCTGACTCACATTCATATGTAACATAAACATCATCATTAATACTCACTAAGTACCCACATATGAAAGTTATTCTATGATTCAGTTAACTTTAACAAAGTCTCAAAAGAAAGCTGCATATTGACAGTATAATAACCCAAAGTCAATCTGAGGTGGCCTATAAAAACATCTTGATAGGGAATGAATACATCCTAGCAGCATATAAAATATTTCTAACTTAATTTTAAGTGTAATGGGGCAACAGCACAGCTAAGTTAACATGTGCATGTGACCCAGGCAGAGAAGCATATTAGCAAGAGACTTAGTTATTATTCTGAAACAAGATGGACTTTATTCCCTCTTTCTCTGTGTGTTTCCGGATGAGCTGGGGAGGGAGAAGCAGGGAGGATTCAGTTATATAGAGAGCTACTTGTCCCATCACCAGGAGAGTTGGAGGCAAGGTTTATCTTTGTTGTTCTATGGACTAATATGTGGAGCTCCTTGAATGAGACACCTTATCCCATTATCCCAAATCATAGTTAGCAGAACCAAAATACTTGCTTAAACCTGGGATTCTGTCCATCTTTAATCAGAGGAATTCCCAATTCTGCTTTGTTGTCTAACCCAAGAACACCAAATTGTTCAACATGAGAAAAACCACAGCAGCATTTATAGGAACTTCTGGAATGCAAAAAGATAAATACACTAAATTGTGATTTTAAACTTTTAACATCCTTCCTATTTGGCCTACATCTAGTCTCTGGCCAAGTCAATGATAAACAGGACTAGGTAGAATAAAGGGAAAGAGAGCTCTTGGTAATGCCTAAAATAGAATAGTTCAGTCATTCATAATTAAGGCCTGACTAAAAACCTAAAGAGAATGCAGCCAGCATGTACACTGTTACAATAAAAATAAGCAAATAATTAGTAAAAATTAATAACGCTTACTCTGAGACTATCCTTTTTGTGAAAAATAACACACATCACTCTATCCAAGATTATATTAATAAACCAGAAATATGAACTATCTGAGGCGTCAAAAGAAATGGGACAAAAATATCAGTGAAAACTATTTATTGTGAAGAAAACTGAGGCATGTCCCCAATGGAGGTAGAAGAAAAACATCTTGACAGAATAACAATATAATTCCTCTGTGAAATTGCAGTCTATGTTTATCTCCTCAACTTGGTTTGGCAAATTCTTTGCCAATGGAGGAAGCATGAATAAAATATGGTCCTTACCTCTTGGCTGAGATGCCTCAGTTGGGTTTTGCTAGTTTTTGATGAATTTTAGCAACATTTGTAAAATAGAAAGCATTTAAAATTTTCTGTTACATCACTTCAAATATATAAAAAATATGACAAAAATATGACTCTCTTATACTCTTTCTCTAGATTCACCATTTGTTCAAGTGTTTAATTTTGCCACATTTGCTGTCATTCTCTTTCTCACACAACCACTTGGGAGTAAGTAGAAGATGTCATGCATCTTTATCCCTAAAAATTTTAGTGCGTATTTCCTAAAGATAAAGATATTTTCTTATGTAGTCGTTGTTATATAATATTGATAAACATTAGTATCTAATCCAGTCTAAATTCAAATTTTACCAAATGCCCCTATAATATCCTTTTTAAAGTTTTTTTTTCTTGTTCCTAAATCAAACCTACAATCACACATTGACTGCATTTAGATGTTATATATCTTTAGTCTCCTTTAATCTGGGATAATTTCTCAGTTAGCCTTTCTTGTGTTTCTTAATCTCAACACTTTTGACAAATATAAGCTAGTTCCTTCATACAATATCAATTTGGGTTTGTCTGATGTTTTCCTCATGATTAGATTCTATGTGTATGCACATGCCCATCTACGTACTAGTTCCTATCCCCAGTAATTAGTGAATACAGGCTTTGAAGTCATACAAACTTAAATTCAAATCTAAATCAAAACACCACTTTCTAGCTCTAGGGCTGGCTAGGTTTTAATTTACTAATTTGTGAAATAGTGATTTTTAACAGATTTAACTGGTAAGACTGCTGTGAAGATTTAATGAGATAATGCATCTAAAGCAACTTAACACAGTTTGGGGGGAGTAGGTAAAACTATATTTTACACCTCTCTGATTTAATCACAATCTCTCATGCCCAGCAACGTTAAAACAATATTGGTTGCTTAAGCATCTCTACTTACATTCTCAAAGGGAAAAAGAAATACTTCACTCTAACACTATGTACTGCCTCTAGCAATCTTGTCTGGCCAAAAGTCTGCCAAATCAGCAGTAGCATCTCACTTTCTGGATGCCTCTTAATGGCTGCCTCCAGATATCCTGCTGTTGCCTGTAGGAGCCCAAGAAGTACAAAAGCCCTGGCTAGTAGAAGAACACCAGAAGTGCTACAGTGTGCATGTTCCTTCCTGATGAGCTCTTGCTCTGACACTGGCCAGTGCAGTGGAGTGAAAGAGTATGATAAAGGCACCAAATGCAAATAAGACTCCAGGCTAGAGGTGCCAAGAATGTGAAACTGTTTAGGGGACTGCTAATGAGGGTCAAGGGCTCAAGTGCGAACTCTGTCCTTCCTGTCAACCTATTGCTGTCAATCCTAAGAAAGAAGAGAATATTCAAATCAGAAAATTTTCTTATAGTAAAATTGAGAGATAAAATATTCAACAACACTGAAAAAACAGGAAGTGCATAGTTAATATGCCAGTTATACTTCATTTCCATAATTCCCTTGCCCACAACAAGAGGACAAAGGTACAATATACTGTTTTACAATATATCGTTTTAATATGTCATTCTCATCCTCCTGTTAAAGAAAAATCCACAGGCCCAAAATGGGGTCATTCCTGCTAAAAGCCCATGATACTAAACCTAGAATTAATACTTGATCTAATTGCAGCTTCAACTTCTCCCAGAAACATAATCAACCCATATGGAATTTGGTGGTCAAACATCAGAAAGGTAACCTGACACATGGGCCCTCTCCATTCCCCATCCCGGTAGAAAAAAGAGGTAATCCGTATAATAAAAACCCTTTCCATTCTCTTCCCCCAAAGAAAAGATGTCCAGACTAAAAATAATCCTGTCTTTTTTTTTTAACAGCTCTCTTTCTCCATCCTTCTTCTTATAAAAATCTTCCATTTTGTACAACTCTCAGAGTGCCCTTCTAGTTGGTAGATGGGATGCTGCCCAATTCATAAATTGCTTACTTAAAGCCAATTAGATCTTCAAATTTACTATGCTGAATTTTTAACACTCCCTACCTTCTCTTAGAAAATATCAATAAAATGATTCTACTTATGTTAAATCAATCCTCTGTCAGAGATTAAAACAAAACAAAACAAAACAAAACAAAACAAAAAAGGATTATAGCAGCTGTACCAATTCCTCTAAGTACAGAAGTACAAACCTACTTTTGAGATTTGGAATCTAATTTAATTTGGGTTTTTCTATGTTATTAATGCAAATATTCCATCATTTTCCTGTTTTCCCCCCTCTGTCAATTAGAATGTCAAATGAAAGTCAAATGATCCCTAGGGGTGAAAAACAAACAAACAAACAATTCCTATGTCCCAAATTTCAAATTGTGAGGCGGGGCCTCCAGCAGAGCAAATGGAAAATTATGTTCTCATCACTGTGCTGAAATGAGGGATTACATTTGTATTCTGAAAAGAGAACAGAAAATTCTAATGCAAAGTCTTTATCTTATCCTCATTAAAAGTACTATAACATGAACATTAAGACAGAATATCCATTAATTCTGTCACTTACAGGGGAGAGGCCCTAAGTTTGAGTCTGCCTCAAAGAAATACTTAGAATAAAATGAACTGTTTTATAATGGTAATTATTAACTGGGGGTTAAATCTAAATAGATGACAATGAAGATGCTATACCCTGAAGGTCACTATAAGCCTCTGTTCCTGAGGACATACTGGCTCTATTTGAAATTTCCAGAAAGTCATACAATAGTCTCCTCTTATCTGTGGGAGATAAATCCAAGACCCCCCAGTGGATGCCTGAAACTGCAGATAATACTGAACCCTATGTATATTATGTTTTTTCCTATATGTACATGCCTTTGATAAAGTTTAATTTGTAAGTTAGGCATAGTAAGAGATTAATAACAATAACTAATAATAAAATAGAACAATTATAACAATATACTGTTGTGGAAGGAAGAAACTTTCCTCTATCTTCCTATGTTCTTTTGGCTAGTCTAATAATTAAATCTACACAAAACAGATTAGATTAACAAGAGAAAATTACCAAATATAACTACATATGTATATACGGGAACCCCACATACACGTGAGAGTCATAAACCACAGAGAGACAGAGAGAAAATGAGTTATATATGACATTATGAGCTAAGGGTGAGGGATGGGACCTTGGGGCTTCAGAGGGGAGGAAGGTCATTCACAGGATAAGAGCAGTTGTTCAGTAATAAGAGGTTTGCCCTGCCTTTAGATAGGTCATAAAAAGTTATTTCTGGTAATAGCTCTTATTATTGACAAGGCCCCCAACTTAAATACTTTATAGAAGAAGTAAACGTTTCTCTTGGGCCCATAAGATCTTTACTGCCTTCAGCTAAAAATAATCCACAAGTCAAAAAGGCACATCTTGGGGAGGTCTGTCCTGAACCACTTCTTTTTAATGAAAGTTAATGTGAATGAGGTCTCGGTCTGTCTGTCTCTCTGTCTCTCTGTCTCTTTCTCCCCATTCCCTCTCTCAAAATACCTTAATGTACTATATTTACCCTTATTTTTCTTGTGATGATGTGAGATGATAAAATATCTATGTGATGAGATGAAGTGAGGTGAATGACGTAGGCATTATGACCTAGCATTAGGCTACTATTGACTTTCTGACGATATGTCAGGAGAATCATCTGTTTCAGGTGATCCTGGATCATGAAGCCATGATGATGTCGATGGTTGAATGTCAGGAGCAGACAATGTTGATGGTTGGAGAAATTTAATATTTTAGGACTGTGGTTGACCTTGGGTAACTAAAACCAGGGATAAGGGACTACTACTATATATACTTTTACAAACATCTTTAATTTGGGGAGAAACATTTCTCAGCTCACTCCACTACAACACTCATGAAATCTCAGTATTATGTTTAAAAGTTCAGTATATTTTAACATTTTGAAGGTTAGGATTAGAAAGGAGTATGTAAGTTTTTGCCATTTTATACTCAGTTTCCCTCTCCCTCTTTTAGGAAAGTCAGGAAGTGAGCCCGACCATCATTACCCATGGAACCCAAAGCAGTATTACAGGGGTAAAAAAAAATCAATGGTTTGAGTGTAAGACAATTTGGATTTAGATCCAGCTCCACTATTATTAGCTCTGTGACCTTTGGAAAGTCATTTAACGAGTCTTGGTTTCCAAATCTAGAAAACAGAAAAATAATATCTAATAGGACTGTTACAAAAATGAAATAAGATAGCACATGTGCAAGCATCCAACACTATGCCTAGTGTGAAACAGACTCAATAAATGTTAGTCTTTCTTCTATGCTGTTACACACATCCTGTCCCCTGATACTTTATAAGAAGTTTTGTTAAACAATTAACTACCTGTTCTGTTTTCTTCAAAACAGGCATTTGGCTCTTAATAGTGACAAATAGTCATGTGAAAGACTCCTGGAGCCTGATGTTGTCCAGAGAGAAACAAAAAAGTTCTCACATTGGAGAACAGCACCAACTGCTTCAGGCTATGACAAGCCCCAAACAGTAAATCAATTCCTGCATGTTTTTATAGTATTGCTTAACATCTTGAGAGCTTTGTGCTCTTTCAAGAGTCTTTTTCTCCCTGCAAGGATCAGGCACACTATTTGCCCTCTTTCTTCTTAATAGAGGTTTTTACTTCAACAAGACCACCCAATATTCAAATATTAGGCATTAGAAAAGGCCAGGTTCTACCATGAAGAAACTGGCAAAGTCTCAGAACTAAACAATAAGGCTTTATTAAGCTTTTAGCATCTGGATTTTTGTGCTTTCTATTCTTGGAAATAGCAGACTTGCTAATGCATTGGTTCAAACATGTCTGTGTATTTCCCTCACCTACATTATCACAGAAGTCTTACCATGCAGAAGACTTCTTAGCGAACTCCAGATTCTCAGACTCTAACTACAGGTTAATAAAGCAATGCTTCACGACCTTTCCCATCTCATGGTATAGTCAGAACTTGACATATGCCACCTTTAAGCTAAAGAGACTTGGAAATATTGATGACTACAAAGGATTAAAGTACAAGCAGCACTGAAAGAAAAGGTACACAAAGAAAAACTTATTTGCCATCTGACTCAAAGACCTTTACCCCACAAACATAATTGTTTCAACTTCAAGCAGCTCTGGATCAATGTCCACACTCCTTTACACTGGTAGCCACCCAGCCAGATCTAAGGTAGAAAGTGGATGTCAGAAAAGCAACCAACATTTGATTTGAGGCAATATGAGGATCATAAAACATGAAGTCAGTGAATTGGGCATCAAATACCTATTGAGTGTCTTATTCTTGACAGGTATAGTCCTAGACACTAAGAATTCATCTGTAAACAAGATAAGAGTCTCTGCCTTCAGGAACTCACATTTCAATAGAAAACAAAAGACAATAAATTAAAACAATTTAAAAGGCAATTTCGGTAGATTGAAACTTTTGACATCGTGAGAAAACTGTTAGCCACCTCCCACACAGTTTATTCAAGGTGGTAGAGAAGACTGAATAAATTATGGTTAGAGGCTGACCCAGTTTAAAAATTCAATTCTCGCATTGTTGTCTCCTTGCTATGGACTTAGCGTTATTGCCTTTCTCCTTTGCTAACACATACAAAAGCAGGATGAGATCATTTGCAGGAAGATAATGAAGACCCAGACATTATAAAATTACAGAACTCAAGACCAGAAATCTGAAGATCTAGGATCTACTTTCAATTCTATCACTTAATATTCACATGAATTTGGGTAATTCACTTAAACTCCTAGACCTAACTTTCTTCATCTATTCTGCCCCACTTTGTAGGGTCTTTTAGGAAACCCTCATGTGAGGCAATATAATAAATGAATTTGACAATATTTAAAACATTGAACAGATACCAACCATTATTGTCTAATCAAAATGCTTGTAGGAAGAGACAGGAATAACTATATTTAAGACCAAAATGAATTCCTGCTCCTGTGAATTAGCTGCTTTGAAACCTTTGAAACCAATTCTATTGTCCCAAAGGGCTCACTCTTTGGAGAAAATGGCTCCTAAAAAGTGATTTCAGGACTCAAACAGACATTAGTGATTACTCCCCACTCTGAGCCAGGATCAGAAAATTACTTTCTGAAAAATATTTCATTTCTTGGTATCCTAACCCATGATTAAATATCCTTTATGAGCTATTCTTGCTGGGTATTATCAATTAGGAGGTTGTAGTAAGTATAAGTATATAAGAAGTCAGTCTTCTCTACCACCGCTCTCAGCTATTAAGACATATTACCAAGGACCATGATGTGACAATTTCTCTCTTTTATCCTTGAAAGACTGCCCTTTTGTTTTCTTTGGATATTTCTACAACCATCATCTTAAATTCAATTGCCTATGGAGCAGGAAGGCCAAAGAAAGAGCCAAAGCAGGTGAGGAGTGGTGGGACTTAAGTGGTAAGTACAAGAATCATCCAAAGGAATAATCGTTTCTCAGCTCTAGCCTGTTGTGTGTAGAAAAGTGGGCTCAGTGTTGATCTTTGCTATTTCAAAGATTCTAAAAACTGCATTTTTTTGTATGACACCTTTGAAATTTTATTTTATTTGCAAAATGCCCAGAGTCACCTAGGACTACTATAAATTCATAGTGCAGATTTCTCCTGCCAGTGAAACGGTGAGTCATTTATTTAAAAAGTATTTATTGATGCTGATATATAACTTATCATTATTCTAATTTGGGGAAGTAAATATAAGGCTGGGCCTTGTAAGCTAGAAATAGGAGAAAGGACGTTTCGGGCTGGGTAAACATGTGATAAGACACTGAGGTAGAGATATGCCTGGTTTGTTATAGTAAGGGAAGAGAATGAACAGACTAATTTGGCTGAAAAAGAGAATTCCTTTAGAGAATGAATGGGACACAGGGGGAAAAGTATGAAATACATGGGATTCTAGAGTAACGAGTAAATATTTTTATAGGTAACTTTTAAAAGATGGTCTATAGACAATGGAGAGCCATTATGAAGGAGACCATTATATTTCATACCCTGCCAAGAATTTTATGTTGCTGCTCTTCACTTTTTTTTTTTTTTTTTCCAAAATAGAGGATAAGGCTGAATGTTGACGCATGAAACTTGAAGTTCTTAAAAATTCCCAAATGAATATCAGTTTAACCATCCATACTATAAGTCAACTCTGTTGGCACTAGTGGTTAAGGCTTTCAAAGCAAAAATTAAATGATCTCCAAAGGGCTATTTCTTTCTGATCAATAAAAACCTTTAGAATTTAAAGCCTAAAGAAAAGGTTACTGGACAGTTTGGCACATTGTCAGGTTCATCATCAGACAGAGTTTTCATCAGACTGCCTGTCAGCTGGCAAGAGCTGGATGGGGGAAGGTTGGCCTCATAAAAGTCTTCCACCAGGGGCATAAGCCCCAGAACATACCACTACCCACATTCACCAGGTAGAGAGAGATAAGCCGCCAGCAGCTCATGTTTCAACCTCAGAGCCATTTGTTTTATTCTGCAACAAATGATTCTGAACTTCCAGTTCGTTTGCTACTGTCAGTAAAATACCTGGAAACAAATAGCCAAGAAAATAGAGCTAGTGACTTTCATCACAACCTGTGATACTAAAACACCAAATTAAATGGACTTTGTTCTTTTAGAGAAAATATCCTAGAAGGTAGAGTTGGAAAAGGACTTATGCACTTTGCTAAAGAACTTAAACTTTATTATGAAGGCAATGAGGAAATCATTAATGAATTCTGACCAGTTAAATGACATGATCAGAGGAGATCTTAAGGAACACTAATCTGGTAGAAATATTCAGAATGGCTTAAAGAGGGGAAAAGGCCAAAAGTAGGGAGACCAACTTAAGCAAATGCACAGAGTTGGGGATGAGCATGGCAGGTCTGTAGGATGGTGAGGCCGCCAGTCTGGGCTTCCCAGGACCTAGAAAACCATCAGGAACTGTTGTGACTCTCTCTTTCAAGCATATATCTTTCTTTAACGTACTCACAAAGTCTCTCACACATGCATGTGCACATCCCACACGCAGTGTCTCTACTTCTGCTTCAGTCCTATTCTCTTCTCTTTTCCAGAAAACAGTAAACAGATGGCCAATAATAACTACCCTAACCCAAACTCCATGTGACCTCTCAGCTACAGTGCTCAATACCATCTGGCAGCTTCCCTATATCAATAAGATGAAAATCTTGAGAAAAATCTCTTGCCCCAAAACAATTATCTCTGCCTTAGCACCAAACCATGTCACAAATAGCTGTTTGGCCTATTGATGAGCTATCCTTGTTCAGAGCTCCCTCTCATCTAATTAGCTGGGACCAGTAGGGAAAATAGCTTTTCTTAGGTCAATTGGCAGAACAGGGTAGGTGACGATGGACTTTTTTTAAAATTTATTTTTCATTTACAGTTAACATATAATACTATACTAGTTTCAGGTGTACAACATAGTGACTAGACATTTATATACCTTACAAAGTAATCACCCTGATAAGCCTAGTACCATCTGACACCATATAGTTATTACAATATTATTGACTATATTCCCTATACTGTACTTTCATCCCAGTGACTATTTTTATAACTGGAAATTTGTACTTCTTAATTCCTTTCTTCTTTTTCACCCATCCCTCTCAACTGCCTTCCCATCTGGTGACCATCAATTTGTTCTCTGTACCTATGTGTTTGTTTCTTGTTTTGTCTGTTCATTTATTTTGTTTTTTAGATTCCACATATAAGTGAAATCATATGGTATTTGTCTTTCTCTGTCTGACTTATTTCACTTAGCACAATATCCTCTAGACCCATCCGTGTCATTGAAAATGGTAAGATTTTATTCTTCTTTACAGCTGAGTACTATTTCATTGTAAATATGAACCACTTTTTCTTTATCTATTCACGTATTGATGGACATTCATGTTGCCACTGTATCTTCGCTATTGTAAATAATGCTGCAATGAACATAAGGATGCGTATATCTTTTCAAATTAGTGTTTTTGGATTTCTTCAGATAAATGCCCAGACATGGAATTGCTGGATCATAAGGTAGTTCTATTTTTAATATTTGAAGGAACCTCAATGCTGTTTTCTACAGTGGCCACACCAACTTACAGTCCCACCGACAGTGCATGAGAGTTCTCTTTTCTCCAAATCCTCACCAACACCTGTTGTTTTGTTGATTTATTGATGACAGCCATTTTGATAGGTGTGAGGTGATACCCTATTGTGGTTTTAATTTCCATTTCCCTGATGATTAGTGATGCTGAGCATCTTTTAATGTCTATTGGCCATCTGTATATTCTCTTGCTATAGCTTAGGAAGAGCAGAAAGTAAGCTATAAGCTACCTAGATAGAGCACAGAGAACTTTTAAAGCCAAGTAGACCTGATGGGCTTTTAAGATAAGCAAACACATAACATTAACTGGTACCCAAGAGAAACAAATTGTTCATTTGACAAAAAATAACATGTATGTGTGCACATGTGCGCACCTTGATTCAAGCAAACTACCATATACAAAGACTTAGTTCCACACAAGTGAAAAATGATTGTTCATTTTCTAAAGTTCTTCATTTTTCTTAAATATAATCCCCTAATGCTGAAAAATTATTAAAATTTAAAATATTTGATGTTCATGATTTTTCTAAGAACTTACATGTTATTTAGCATGAAAAACATATTTACTTCAAAAATAATATTTAAGTTTAATAAATTCTATTTAGATTTAATACTTATATATTTATATATTTAATATTTATATATTTAATATTTATATATTACTAAACAATATGAAACCCTGAATACAAACCCCTAAACAAAATTAGCAAAGGCAAGGAAGGTGATAGACAAGCAAGGATTTAAATAGAAATTTAAACTCAAAGCAAGCAATTTAGCCCAGATTCTAACAATCATATAGATTTTCTGTGTTTTGTACAACTCTTAATCTGTTTCCTACCTAGAAGACAGACTATATTTGTTTACGGTTATATCTCTAGCACCTAGAATTGTATCTAGCACATAGCAAGTACTTCTAAATGATGAATGAGTGGTTGGTGGGAAGGATATAAGAATGGAACAAACTAAGGGATATTAGTTTGTTCAGAATCCTGTAAACCTGTATTAATGTCCTACATTGCATAGACAAGAATACAGGTAGAATATATACAACTTTAAAATTTTAATTGTTTAGAATGGTTTACTATGGCCAATAAAAGATTCCATTTCTATCTATATTGCTGATTTCAGAAAACATGTACATAGACAGCAACTTTTTCCTGAGCTTTTATCATCTCTGAAACAAAATTATTCCTTCTAGTCACTTTTTAGGGAGTAGTATGAAGATGAATCAATTCTTGAAATTGCTCAATTGACCTGCTCAATGAATTACAGAATTCAAGTTAAAGTTGAAAGCAAAGTTATTAAGTTGTGACTGTGTTATATATACAGTCTCCAGCTACAACAAGCTCATGGTAGTACAGAAGAGATGTATATACACAATAAGCTACAATTCAAAATAAAATGTCAAAGATCTAATAGAAAAGGTTTAGCCTGGGTATTATGAATGTATATACAAAGGGGATACTAAGTCTGGCTGCAGGAATTAAAAGAGTTTCATGAAGGAAATAGCATCTGTCCTAGGATTTTTTACAGGAAGAAATAGAAAGGATATTTTAGAGTAGAGGGAACAACAAAAGTACAAAAATAGTGCAAAGATTGTTTGTATAAAGTTTAAATGTCTAGTCTGATGAAAGGAAAGTCAGGATGGGACATAGTCAAGGTCAGATTTCCTAATAAGGTATTAGGACTTCCGGGTGATGGAAGCATTTGAGAGAAGTTAAATGGTCAGATGTATATTTCAGGAAGCAGTGCGAAAGCCTAGAAAGGCAAAAGATTAGAACCCAGGAAAAGAGGAAATGATCTAGGGCAGTGGCCATGGGAATAAATGAATGAATGAATGAATGAATGAATGAATGAACAAATGAGTACACAAAATACTGTAGAAACACAGGAGGAGGAAACTAAATGAATCAGAGGTGAGAGAGAGAAAAGTAATGAAGATCGCTGATATTTCCAGCCTAAAAGATGCCACTAATTGAAGCAGGAGACAAGAGGAAGAAATATGTTTTAAGTAAGAATAACATAAATTCATGTATAGAAGTGTCTCTATCTAAAAAGTTAATATTAATAATCTGCACACCAAATTGGTTTTGAATGCTAGGTATACTGTCTAGTCCTGGAGAACCTTTAAGAACAAAATGTTATTCACACTAAGGACATTTAGATGATAAAAAAAAAATACTGTCCACTATTCTGCATAAACTCTTAAATATTTCTCATAAGAGGGACCATTATCATTAACTATTTATTAAGCACCCACTAGAAATGTTTAGTTGAGCATAAAATGCACTAACCAGAAGAGAATGAAATTTTCATTTTATGTTTTTATTTTTTAACTAGAAAAATTTCAAACTCCATTATAATAATCCTGAAAGTTCTTAAAGGAACAATTGTGGACTTACAGTGGTCTAGAAAGATTAAGAAACAGTTTTTCAAAATCATTTCTTCTTTTGCTTTTAACTTACATGAAGTAGCTCTCTAACCTTTTAAAGACCACAAACTACATCTGTGAATTAGGGTAATAGTATTTGCCTACCACTTCAGTGAGTCATTTGAGAATTATGAGATAATGTTCTTGTAGTACTCCAAACTGCAAAGTTGAAAGGCCTTAATTATCAATGATCAGTGGAATTATTCTGATGTCATTTTTCTCATCTCTGATTTATCTAAGGTTTGTGCTTGGAAGAGGCTACAAAATAAAAAAAAAAAATACTTTGGATATAAATCTTAGCTTGTCTAATTTAGATGTAGGCCACTTACAAAACTATAGAGCCTATGTAGACTAAAGGAATACTAGTAAGATAAGACGTGTATAAATATAATGGTTGCCATCTAAAGAATAGAAAATCATTTAGAAAACAACTGATGGTGGCATATTTACACCTAACTGCAAAAAAGATCAAATGAGCCTTTTCGAGATGTCATAAAACTGAGAATTTTAATAATAAATTAGAAGTCAGTGAATAAGCCATGTGTTTTCCTGACTCATGACAATGGAAGCTGTGTTTAGGGCTGATCCTATAAAGAAAAACAAAACAAAACCAATCTAGAAACGATTCAAAGGTTAAACTGATTTAAGAAAGAATAAAGAGATAT
This sequence comes from Pteropus vampyrus, assembly GCF_000151845.1. NCBI lineage: Eukaryota > Metazoa > Chordata > Mammalia > Chiroptera > Pteropodidae > Pteropus > Pteropus vampyrus. The sequence goes on from NW_011889352.1 coordinate 766,178, forward strand.
TTAATTAAATTTTTTAAAAGCCAGAATTTCAGTATCCAATTAGTCTGAATACTTCAAGTGCGGTGTGTCCATTAATGAATAGTCAATATATAGGACCAGCTTCCTGAAAACTAAAGGCCGCTTTGTCTCCAGTACCTGGGAATATTTTCTGTCATTCCCTCTGTTATGACCACACCCTTCTCAGATGCTGGATTCCTTACGAGTTTATCATACACAAAGCTTTATACCCTAAAAATTGTCTCTCTCCTTTTGAGTAAAACTTCCATTTCAAAATTCAACCTATGAACTTGCCAAAAATGTTTAATCTGAATCTCTAGACTTTGATTTTACAGGAAACAGGAACAACAACAACAACAATAACAAAAAGTTAAATGACAGATGAAATAGTAGTAAGATATCTAAAAGTTGAGACCTTCTAGAAGAAAACTGGCTTAAACTCAGAGAAGATGGGGACAGGGTGGAGGAGGAGGAAGAGGGTAAGGGAGAGAGAGAGGGAGAGGGAAATATCCAATCACTCCTTAAAACCTCATAAGTATGATTATGTTTGTATTTGCAAGGAAGACAGTGTGAATTGAATGTGACCATTATTGGTAGAATTGGGGGATATCTTATTAAAGTTTTACATATTTTTGTATTTTTTCACTAGTTTTATGAGCATGTAATTCTTAAAAAGGAGCTTGGTAAATAAAATTTACTTGAGAAAGGAGTTCTTTATTCCCCTTAGCAACTGTTTAAACAGAGTAGGGACTATAAGCCTGTTCTTCTGCTAGAAGTCAACTATATACAACTCCTACTAAACCTGTTGTCAGGGCTGTGTACCCAACTTCTTCTTTAACCACAATGCAACTCAAATGTTCATCTTAGGCACCCATTAACATACAACAAGTGCACGGGTTATGCACTTAATCAAAGCATACTTATTTATAACCAACTCTACCAGGCACTAGGGACAGAACAGTGAGCAAGGCAGACACACACAGTGCTAGTTTTCATCTTCATCCTACCATTCTTTGGAAGCATTTTCTTTATATGACGGGTAGATATGAAAGCACGTAACACAAAATGTGAGCCATTTATGCAGGAATAACTCTTGACATTTCCCAGGAAGTAGAATTCTTTGGGGTGCTTCCTTCAGAACTTTTGGAAAGATTATATTCAGACAGTTGTTGCTTTTCAATGTTTCACATTCAACCACTCTTTACTCATTTAAATGCTGCATGAGAGTCTTATGTATCAATTCTCTGTGAATTTCTGGTTCATTAAATTTTTTTCTGTTGATGTCTGACAGAAGCATAAGCAGACAGAATTTTGCTTTGTGAAGATTTCTTTTAAAATGAGGGCTCTAGAAACATAGTATGAAGGAAAAATGATTTGTTTCTGAGCACCTACTATGTACTCACACTGTGCTAGCCACTAGGAACACTAAAGTAATAAGGCCAGGTCTTTGTTCTCCCAGAATTTGCAGTCTCCTAGAGAACACAGACACATAAAACAGATTCTGTCCAAAAAGTGAAATACAACAATAGGGAAATGTGCAGGAGGCCATGCAAGTTACCTGTGATATGCATAACAATGTCAACTCTGTTTAGTAAGTCAACTCGCTTGCCATTAATAAAAATACCAGAAACTCCCCATTTGAGAGAGAAAAATATCTTCAATTGAGGTTTTTACCTTCTGTCACTTCTCAAAATAAAAAATAGGGTATTGATTTGGTTAATTCTGAAGTTATCCCTCTGATTAAAAATTCACTATTTGTTCCTTTTATATAATTAACGCTAATAAGAATACTTGACAAAATAAAATTTTCTAATTTTATTACAAAATTAGAACAATGAATAATATTTCCCATCTTAAATCAAATTAAGTTTGTACCACTAGCTAGTTTAAACAAGAAACAACTTGTCTCATAAAAATCACTCTTAACAAATAATACATACAAAATTATTTTTATTCTTCAAAGGTAAAAAGAATTTTTACTTCTTCTTCTCACTCAGTATACAAATGTTCTTCAACATTCTGGCTTTTAATCTCTTATCTTCCTTACTTCCTCCCTGCGTAAATGAGAACCAGCTCATCACTGTGACAATCAACTCTCTGCAGATTACTTTCAGATCAATAATTTCTGACCTGACATAGTCCTGAGCAGAGTTTGTTTTTCCAATTATATGCTATCCATCCTGCTAGTGCTACAAAACCATCCTGCTAGTGCCTTTAACCTAATATACTCCAAAAAATGAACTCTGATGCCACATGATCTCGAGTTGAAATCCTAGTTCCATCATTTACTAGCTGTGAGACTAATAGGTAAATTAGTTAAATTCTCTGAGCCTGTTTTCTCCGCCATAAAATGCAGATAGGAGTAGTTTCTTCAGTAAAGGCTTATTGTGATGTCTAAATAATATAATGCATGTAAAGACCTGAGCACAGTGCTGGACACACAGAAATCATTGAAAATATATTAGCCATCTTTTCTCTCAAATTTGCTCATCATGTGTTCTCTATTTCTCCAAAGAGCATCACAATCCTTCCAGTCACCAACCTTAAATTCCCATGGTCCTCTTGAATATTTTCATTCACCTTGTGGCTAACATCCAATTAACTGTCAAATATTTCAATTCAGCCCAAATAAATCCAATTGAAATCAATGAATATTTGTGAACCACCCACTATGTTTACAGGCATTGGGCTAATGTGTATGGCGATATAAAGAAGAGTAATCTGCTTTAAGAATGGGCTGGGAGCCAGAGGTATGAGGCCACATGAACAGAACTATAACAAATAAAGAATGTGATTTGAATTCTTATTCTAACATGTATTATAAAGCCTTGGGAAATTTATTTGGGAAATTCGTTTAGCCAGTTTCATTTTGTTCAACTACAAAATGGGAGTCACATTGCTTACCTTACCTGATTATATACAGAATTAACTGAGATGGCATCGATTAAGGGCTCTAGCCAGATGCTGATACATTATAGACGGGTTTTATTCTTCCTTTTTAACTGAGAGATTCCTTAAAGATCAAGTTGTGGGATGGGGATAGGTGGATGGGAGGTAAAGATTGTGAAACACTGTAGAGATTTCTCAATTGTCTCTTAAAGGGTATGGCCATTATTCTACTTCAGCCAAGTACTGCTATTAGGAATGCGGGCCATTGATGCTTTGATTTTAAGACAAGCCAGAAAGTTAATGTAAACTCTCCAGTTTTTAAAAATATTGGCATGTAATTAAATTTTTTTTTTTTGAAAAGTGTACACCAAATAAAACAACTGCCAGCTAAATCCTCAAAGTCATCAATTTGCAATCTATGCCTTAATGGCTCAGAAGGAAAGAAATATATCCCTTGCCAGAAGCTTCAAAGACTTGGTGAGAGTGGAAGGCATGCTTTTGGTTTCATTACTTGGTTCTTAGTAAATGATAATGGACAAAACAGAGAAGACAAATTAGATGCTGCTAGTCAGAGACAATGCCAGACAGAAAGCAAAGGCCTTGAATACCATTTAAGCCTCTGGGTCCAGAATGTTCTATAATACAGAATTTGACTAGTCTTAGTACCTGGTTCTAGGGAAAGAACATCTAAACCTCTGGGATTTCCCCAGTGATAGGAATGTCTTTGGTATGCATGGCGGACCTTGACAGTTTGTGCTAACAGGGTGACTCATTGTGGACCCCTAGATAGCTTATGCTAAAGAGATGATTCAGGATGGGGACAGGGCAAGCACGAAAGCCCAATCATGTGATCATAGGGTTAGTTTTGAGCCACTTAATATCAGCCCAACCTTTGGGAAGAGAAGGAGAGCTGGAGATTGAGCTACATCATGTGATCAATGATACAATCAATTGTGGCTAGGTAATATAAACCCAATAAAAACTCAGAACACAGAAGCTCAGTGGAGCTTTTTGGTTGATAAACACATCAATGAGCTAGGAGGGTGATACAGCCTGATTCCAAGGGGAGAAGGCATGGAAGCTCTGTTTGGAAACCTCCTGGACTTTATCCTATGTGTTTCTTTAATTGACTGGTCCTGATTTCTATCCTTTATAATTAAACTATAATCATAAATACAGTGTTTCCCTGAGTACTATGAATTGTTTTAGCTAATTATCAAACCTGAGGGGGAAGGCTTGTGGGAATCCCCATATTTGTATTCAGTTGGTCAGAAGTGTGGGTGTTCTGGGACCCAAAAACTTACAACTAGAGTCTGAAGTGAAGGTAGTCTGTTGAGGACTGTGCCTTTGACCATGAGGCCTGTAGTAACTCTTGGTCATTAGGATCAGAATTGATACATTTTGATAAACGTAAATTGTTGGTGCCAGAGAGAATTCTAATCTCAGGAGTAATCGGAAGCCAGTATTTGCTTATACTCTCAACTCATGTTTGTATTCTGCCACAAATAAGAATGTTAGCAAAGTAGGTGACAAATGTTACACTGAGAAGACAAAGTCAAACTGGAAATTATCCCTTTCTTAAAACAAAACAGAAAACTACCATTTACTCCTCCTTGAAAACTTGTCACAAGCCTGCCAGAACACCAGTGATCTTTGTCCTTCAGGCACCAACAATATGTATTACTTATTTCATTCAATTTTAAATCTTTGTACTTCTCATCACTTCCAATGTCCCCTTTACCCTTCATATGGCAGGCCTCTCGCCTGAGTTTTTACTCCTACCACTACTTGAGCTCTAATTATTTCTTTAAGTCAAATAAAGTTAAATAAACTACCTGGCCTTAATCCATGAGGGCTCTCCTTCTCTCATATCACTTACAATCAGACTGTTAAATCACTTTGGCTGTCTCACTGAAAACCTTCAAATCTCCCTTATCTGTCTCTGCAGAGTCCTAAAAAACATAGGGTTAATAGCATGTTAAAACTTGATGTAAACACCGGAAAAAGCAAAAAATAAATCCAGAATATAAAATATCTTCCCTTTATTATACAAAGCCAAGTTTTCCTAAATCCCAAATATTATAACTCTGGACAAAAAAAAAAAAAATTTAATGAAGTTGGACAGATTGATTTTGACAGTGGAACTCTATGTTCCAAAAGAAGTCTTTAGTATCTTTTTTTTTAACAGTCTAGAGGTGGCCTCTTCTGTAAGTCCCCATTTGTAGGACTTCTATTCAGCCAGACCTCAGGCAACTCCCAATGATGGCTGTTCTAAAGTTTAGTTGTAATTTTGATGTGGTGTTGAGAAGAGGCGAACATAGCACTTACCTACCACACTATCTTGACTGGAAGTCTCTTTAGTATCTTTTTGAAGTTAATTAACTTTTATTTGTATTTCTTAATGAATTTAGTCATGTATTCAAGAATATATGCAACATATATGTAGAACTTAAAGAATAATAAAAACACTGGGTGCCCAGGTGAATGAAGCTCCTGCATCGCCCCTCCCAATTGCATTCTCTCATCTTCCCCTTAGAGGTAACCATTATCTTTGCAGTAACTTCTGGAAGTCACTTTTAATTCTAAATGTTCCTTTGCTTCCTTTTCTGGAAAAGACTACCCTTTCTCCATTGAATCGCCTTTGTACCTTTGTTGAAGTCAATTGACCATGTATGTATATGTGAGTCTATTTCTGGACTCTGTATTCTATTGCATTGACCTATGTGTATATCCTTTCTCAACTAACTGGAACCATAAACCAAATGACTTTGGTGGCTACACTGTGATCACTGTGTTTCTTTATTAACTGGGAATTGAGATGGTAACATCCTATAAATAGAACATGGAATTAAGAATCAATAGAAATTAATTATAGTACAAATCCTATCATCAATTAACTGAAGTCATATACCTCCATGTGTCTTGGGGATTAAAGATACCTATCACATGGGATTATTGAAGGTCTAGTGAGAAAATAGTTAGAAAAATGCCTTGAATGGGCCACACAAGTATTTTTTCTAATTTTTCACTTAAGAGTCTAATTTTAAGTACTCATGAACACCAGTTTCTATCCTTTTCTCCATATTTGACTGCTGAAACTTGAACACTGGACTTTAGCAATAACAAACAGCCCATGGAATCTGTATAAATTTGTTCTTGATTTGCATCCCTAATCAGTCATTATAGGAGTGAAGCAGCTGTAGTCAAAATTTCCCCTCACTGTCTCCTGAGAATTTAGGTATTTTCATAATCACATTCATGCATATATTTTGCCCTCTTCTCCTTCCTCAATATATAGTTTAAGTACTAAAATGTCAAACAAAGATCATCGTAAGAGTTAAAGCGCAGCAGTAAAAAAAAAAGGTAAGGTGAGGAGTTTCTTTTCTATTATTTCATTTCAGGAAATAATAAATAATTCAAGAACCCAGTTCTCTCTCCAACTATAACCTTCAAAAAAAAAAAATGGGGACAAGAACTCTTAGCCAATTCAAATGAAATCTATGAGTAATGTCAGATTCACTGCTTATAACCAACCAACCTGACTGGGAAACATCACTGTTAATTCAAATGTTCGTTTAAAGTGGCAAATGGAAAGACCCAACACTGCACCAACCTACTGGGTTTTGTCACATACTCTTTCCATGATAACTAGCTACTTCCCATTCTTATTTCTTTCTTTTTCTCTCATTTTCTTTCATAACTTTTCTAATTCTTATTTAATAATCAAACTGCACAAGAGAATTCAAATCATCACAAAGAGTTTTCGAGTTAAATGCTTTCTTCTCTTCTGAATTATACAGAAACATCTAGGTTAATTTTTGCCTTCAGCTATAATCTATCAAAAGTTTTACTCAGAAGACTTTTATTAAAAATAAATTCACAAGTATAATAAGCATCATATCCTCATCATATGAATGATATTATTCTTGAAAGAGCATTTAAAATGAAAATAATTAAATTTCAGGTTCCCTTTAATGTAAGTATATACAAAATGTTACCGCCATAATTTTCTGGGTCATGGTGGCCTGGAATAGTAATTAGTTTTGATTTACATATTTTGAACCTCTGTATCCTACTGATAGTATTTCAAGCTTCATCGCTTGCCATATAAAGATAGCATATATTTTATGAAAAAATATTGATATAATAAAGCTGACTGTGTTCCTTTGAATTATATATTTGCATACATCCAGTACAGAATAACTTTAATAATACCTTATGAGTTAAAGTAACTGGAGACTTGAGTTTCTGAGAATATAGTGGACAATCTCCCTTAAAAGATCTAAAATCTTCCTTAAAAGACATTTAGAAATGTTGGATAAATATAAAACATATCCTTTTAAATAAATAGCTAAGCTCACAAAAAAACAAGGGGGCCAAAACCAAAGAGGGGGCTAAACATTAGTGGATTTAAATGGTCACACAATATAGAAGACAAAACTTTAGGTCTATACAGGACAGGAAGGGAATTAAATAAAGCTTAATTGAATTACTGAATAAAGCTGCAACCTTCCGATCTCTTTCTCATCAACAAAAGGGTGAACAAACCAAAAATATACTTTCCATAACAGAAGTTAACAAAGAGATCACATGAGATCTCAATTCAAATTTATAAAATACAAGTGGTGGGGTGAAACCACTGTGATGGTTAATTTTATGTGTCAACTTAATGCCCAGATGGCTGGTAAAACTTTATTTCTGGGTATGCCTGTGAGGGTGTTTCAGAAAGATTAGCGTTTTAATTAGTTGACTAAGTAGAGAAGATCTACTTTCAACAATGTGGGCAGGCATTATCCAATCCATTGAGGGTCCAAATAGTATAAAAAAGAGGAGGAAGGGTGAATTCTCTCTCATCTTGAGCTGCATCATCCATCTTCTGCCCTTAGACATGGGAGCTCCTGGTTCTTCAAGCCTCTGGCCTTGGATTGGGAGTTATACCATTGGCTCTTCTGGTTTTGGGGGTCTTCTGACTTGGACTGAATTCTAACACTGGCTTTCCTGGTTCTCCAGCTTGCAGGCCTCTATAACTTCTAGGCCTTCATAACTATATGAGCAAATACCGATAAAAATCTCTTATCTATATATTATTTAACTGATTCTATTTCTCTGAAGAACCCTGACTAACACAGTCACAAGTGGGAGTAAGCAGAAACAAACCGCAGAATTTAGACCTTCAAGAACTTCACAAAATGGAATCATAAGATAGAGAATGAAGAACAATATACTATTTTAAATGAGCAGACGAATTTGAAAAAGAGCCAAATAGAATTTCTAGGAATTAATATATAATCACTAAATTCAAACAGTTGTTCCAATTTCAAAGAAAAGTCCTAAAAATGCCCACATTGATGTCAAAACTTATACAAAAGATATTAAGTTAATTTGTAAATAAAAAAATCCAGCAGGCATGGAGGTCAAATCCTTGGCCAAAAAATATTAATTAATGTAGTAACATTGCTTTAAGGACTATATTCTTGTGCTCCAGAACTTGGTAATTTGACTTTACTATAAGAAAAGCTGTTTTGCTCATTCATTCAATCATTTAAGAAATATTTATTGAGCACCTCCTCTGTTAGGCAGATATACATAAAATGAAGATTTAACATCTCTCAGTACAAAAATGAGAGGTGATATTTGACTTATGATTGTACAAGAATTTGATTTTTATGCCAAACTTCATATAGACTAAATGACCAAGAAACATGCCAAAATTGTGAAGACTTTCATTACTAAGTTTAGTAAAGAATTTGTGACTAGCAATCAGAATACTTTTGCAGCTAACAAATTGTGTCTCAATTTCTCATCTGTTAAATGCTGACTTCATTTGCTCTACTATCTTCACAGAGAGATTGTGAAGATAACATAAAAGCAGATGTGAACAGACTTTAAATGTCCTATATAGAAGGTATTGGTCAAGTGATGTTTTAAAAGGAAAAGAAAAAAATGTTATGTGGTTTATCCTATCTATGTTGATCCATCTACTACTGTTTTAAAAGAAAAGCTTAAAAAACAGCATTGGGAGACAATTTTCCATAGGTCTCTCACATTTCTGTATGTTTTTTGAGCCAAAACACTGACTGCCTTTATTTCAGACTATCTTTATAGAAGTGTTAGTATAGTAAGAAGTTTTGGAAGATAGTGTCACCCTTGGAGCAGAGGGCAGGTTTGTTTATAGTCTAGTATAATAAAGATTATGCCTCTGCCCAAGGCTCATCTCTTAGACCTGACTGTCTGTGGAGGTGTCACCTGATCCTTTTTGCATCACTCTGGTAGAATGGGGGCTTAGGCAAATGGCGCAAATGCTGATGCACTGGCTACTACTGCTACTACCATGAAGAATAAAGTCCTTTGTCTCTTACCCAAGAATCTGCCAGCATCCATAACACTGTGGCAGACCAATCTGTTAGCTTGCAAGTAGGGTAAAATTTCAGAATCTTCACAGTTCTTGAAAGACAAGAACCAGAGTAATTTATCTTTATCTTTTAGTCAGCACAGGACTCTCTTAATAGGGACACTTTATTTTGTGGTCACTATCTCTATAGCAACTCAATGTTGTCGAGGAAACAACTTATTCAAATGTCTGTATTCTTTTGCTCCAAGGTAGTCTTCAGTGGCTTTCTAACTCAATATTATAAACCTATCGGAGCTCTTCAATAGGGCCAACCCCACGCTCATTTCACCATGAATAAAAAATATTTAGGATTTAAATTCTTCATCCCTTACCTCCTTCAGTCTTTTGAAGGAAATGTTTTCATAATGTTAGGTGCAACTAATGTTCGTATTTGAAACAACCTTTTGAAACCAGAGAATTTCAGCTATTAGAAAAAAAACAACACAATAAAAATCAAGTATAAAGAATCATGTGAATTTGAAATCTGTCAGGTTCTAAAACATTTTAGTAGCTAGATATTTTTCCTCACAAACACATGTCACCAGAAAGAAGAAGATGTAGAGGAGATCTATTTAAGTACATGCTTGCTATTGGAAAAACAACTCGAAATACAGATCTCAATTAGAGTAAGTCTATTATCCAGGGATGGTCCAGATGTGATGTGCTTAATAGTTTCAACTTTACTCCACAACAGCTGGTTATACAGGTATGCCTTTGTTACTTGTTGCTGTGTCTTGTAAACTGAGTATAATTGGGCAATGTATTCTTTTACTACTAGGTGATAATGAAATAGCACAAATAGCAGATGTGTTATTATTAGCAGCACCCCACTAGGATAAAAAATGAAGACCTTAATAAACCTCATAAATTCTCATAAATAGGCTCCATAGAACTGCAAAATTTTTTCTATTGGCCTTTGATGAGAAGCAAACAATTTTAGTCTAAAAACTGAGTTAGTTATATAGAGAGAAATTTTATTGATATTAATAGAATGTCCTCAACGTGTGTTTGGAAAGCTGAGACTAAGTATCTAAACACTGTGCTACTTTCTTCCTTGTTCAAGGAGTAGTTTCCATTTTCCATTAAGTACTATTTTTTTATTTTTTATTAAACTATGTTATTTTTCTGTTCTCACAACTCAAATTATATACGGTCAAAGGATGTTTCAAATACTAACATTAGTTGCATACAACATTTAAAAAACACATCCCATAATTCTACAAGGTCTAAGCAATGCCGTATGAGGATACTAATAAAACTTAAAATATAAATGAATGGAGATATTTGTTCCTCAAATCTTGAAGGAAATAAAAAGTTAATCACAACCAGAATAATAGAAAACATCTGATTAATGCAAGAACTGGGACTATAGTTCAGGTCTCAACATCCCACTCACACTGAGGTGTCTCCCTTATGTCATGTTGCCTTATTTCTAATTTTTAACAATGAATATAGAATATCAATAAGACTATGTCCCTGGTGTCTAGAATGGCCAAGGAGAAGAACCTAAAAAGTCACTGCTCGGAGGCCTCTTTCTCCATGCTCTTTTCCAAAAATGGCTTTAGGTAGCTTTTATTTTTCTTTAAACTGAAACACAAAAATGTTCTACTTCCACTAATGATGGAGTAGCTTGTATTTAACCTATCATCCCTAAAATGAGAATTATAAAAACTGGACAAATAAAATTAATAAAAAGTATCTGAAGGCAAAAACAGCAGCAGAAAGAAACTGTTAAAAAGTCAATATCTAGGAATGGCACTGGCTAAGAGAATTTGTTGTCCCTCTGCCCTCTTTTAAAATTTTAAACAGTTTTTCACAGAGAGCAGACTCCAGTGAGTATTGAGTTGGCAGCTAAAATCCAAAATCTGTAGTCTTTCCGGCTTGAAGAACCAAAAGGACAGAATCGGAGGCTACCATACCATTAAGAAATTGAGGAAAAATCCTTTTAAAAAAACAGAGAAGAAACCCCACATTCTTCATGTAAACTCCACTGAAATTTCTTACTAACAAACTCTGCACACAATAGACAGATTCTAAGCAGCCTAGATAAAGCTAAAAGATCTGAACAGAAGTTTCAGCTCCTACCCACTACAGGGGAGAGAGTTTGGTGTTGATTCCGCTAAGTTAATTACCTGAAAACACAAAAAAATCAACATTCCTCAGAGGATCACAACAGATTCCACAGTATTAACAATGAATTATTCATAATTTCCATTATACAATATAAAATTATTAGACATTTGAAGAAACAAGAAAATGTGACATACTCAAAAGGTCAATGGATAGAAACTAAACTTGAAATGACCCACTTGTTGGGATTAGCAAATATAGCTACGATGATACCTGTGCTTAAAGATGTTAAAAAAAAAAAGTCTAAAACAATGCGCAGGTAAGTTATCTCAGCAGAAAAATAGAAACTACACTATTACCACACTGAAATTCTAAAACTAAAAAATATAATATCTGAAGGAAAAGTTCAATAAATGGGCAAAACAGTACATTGGAGATAAAAGAAAAGTCAGTGACTTTGAAGACAAATTGATAGAAATTATCCGGTCTGAAGAACAGAGAGAAAAATGACTGAAAAAAGGTGGGGGGGACAGAGCTTCAAGACAATATTAAAAGATTTAACATATGTACAATTTGACTTCCATAAGAAAAAGGCAGGAGGGATGAGGCAGAAAAAGTACTTGAAAAAAATAATAGCCAAAAGTTTCCTAAATTTGGTAGAAGACATAAATATACAAATTCAAAAAATAATAAATCCCAAAGAGGATAAATACACAGAAATCTATACCTATATACATCATATTCAAACTCCTGAAAAGCAAACAGAAAATCTTGAAAACAGCCAATGAAAAATGGCATATTACGGTATAATGCACATGACAATGACATTACATTGGAAACAATGGAGACTTGAAAACATTAGGACAATCTATGTAAAGTTCTGAAAGAAAAATACAAAATTTCACATTCAGCAAAAATATCCATCAAGATTAAAGATGAAATAAAGATATTTTCAGATAAACAAAAACTAAGCAAACTCATTGCCAACATACCTGCACAACAAGAAATGCTAAAGGAAATTCTTCAAACTGATGAAAAAAAAAACCAGATGAAAAAACAGACTCTTAAAAAAAAAAAAAGAGCAGCGGAAATAGTAAAAATATGGTTAAATATATAGGGCTATGATTTATTCTCATTAATTTCCTACAAATACATACGACTAAAGCAAAAATTATATTTAAAGTGGGGTTTATCACATATGAAGATAAAAAGCTATGACAACTATTACATAAAAGACGGGACATAAACAGATTCTATGGTTGTAATAAGAGTCATATTTTATACAAAATGTTAAATTTTAAAATAGGGCTAAAAGAGAAATTAATAGCTTTACAAAAATTCTTCATAAACATAAATACAAAAACTTTAATGGCACATTAGTAAATCAAACCCAACAATGTATTAAAAATATAATAAATCTTAAGCTAATGGGTTTATTCCAGAAATACTAGGTAGTTTAACATTATAAGATCACACAAATATAGTACATATAAATATGTATGTGTATTATAGTTTCTGGCTATTGTATATATCATAGCCCCAAACAGCAAATAGTCTAGGTGGTCATCAATAGGAGAATGGATGAATAAGCTATGATGTATTCATACAACAGAATACTACCCAGCAATAAAAAGGAATGAGTTATTGATATATGCAACAATATGGATGAATCTCAAAAATGTTGAGAGAAACCTTTCACATAAGAATACATACTGTGATTCCATTTAAATGTAGTTCTATACTACACAAACTAGTCTATGCTTTAAAAAAAAGAATAGTAATTGCTTCTGAGATCTGGGATTGACTAGGAAGAGGCAAGAAGGAACTTTTGGGGTGATGAAAATATTCTATATCTTGACAAGGATTCAGTTATAGAAGTGTATGCATTTTTCAAAACTCATGAAATGAAACACTTAAGATTTAAGCATTTCAGTGTATGCAAATTTTACCTAAAATCATAACATATCTAGTTAATGAAATACATGTAGAAGAATTTTGGGAGGTGTCTGTTGATGCCTGAAACTTTCTTTTGAAATACATCAGAAAATAAGTGGGTAGATGGTTTGAAGAGATAGTAATAAAGCAAAAACAGCAAAATATTAATTATAGAGTATACATAGTGGGTATACAAATGTTGAAGTATAATTCTTTAAATTTTTCTATATGTTTAAAATTTTTCATAATAAAATACCACAGGAAAATTACCTTAAAAAAATCAAGGCAGATGGAGAGCCAAGAGCAGACTCTTGAAAACTGTAGTATGTAGCTCTAACAATAGGTTTGTATTCTTACTCCATTCATGATACATAGAATTACATGTCTTAGAATTTGGCTAACGTGTCCACTAGTTTCTTGTATTTATTTTAGGTTTATAATGTTTTCTTTCTTGTTTTTAATTTTATATCAGCTTCAGGTGTACAACATAGCGGTTAGACATTTATATAATTTAAGAAGCGATCTCCCCAATTACTCTAGTACCCACCTGGCACTATACATAGCCATTATGATATTATTGACTGTGTTCCCTATGCTATATTTCCAATTCCCATGACTATTTTGTAACTACCAACTTGTATTTCTTTCATTTCTTTTTAAAATTTTAATTAGTTTCAAGGATACAGTACATTGGTTAGACATCTATACAGTTCATAAAATGATCCCTCCAATTGCTCCCTCCCTCCCCTGACCCTCCACTTAACGTATTAATGCTAACTGCATTCCCTATGCCATGCTCCCCATATCTGTGACCATCCATCAGCTACTAATTTGTACTTCTTTACCCCTTCACCCCATTCTCCCAACCATCCAAACACCCCTCCCCTCTGTCTGTCACCAAATTATCCACTACATTTGTGAGTCTGTTTTTGATTAGTTTGTTCTTTTTATTCCTTAGATTTCGTATGTAAGTGAAATCATATAGTGTTTATCTTTCTCTGTCTGACTTAAATAACTTCTAGGTCCATCAAAGAAATACCTTTTTCCATTCCCTTCCTAGTCATATGTATGGATCTTGTTTTTTTTGTTGTTGTTGTTTTTTTATCCTTACAGCCACTCCATCTTTTGGTTGGTGCATTTAATTCTTTTCCATTTAAGGTACTTATTGATAGGAATATAGTTGCTACCATTCTTTATTCCTGTTCTTGATACATGTTTTTTCTTCTTAAAGAAGTCTCTCCAACATTTCTTGTAATACTGGCTTGGTGGCGATAAATTCCTTCAGCTTATTTTTGTCTGAAAAGCTCTTTATCTGTCCTTCAACTCTAAATGACAGCTTTGCTGGATAAATTATTCTTGGTTATACATCCTGGGTCTTCATCCTGTCGAATATTTTTTGCCAAGCCCTTTTGTCCTGCATAGTTTCTTTTGAGAAATCAGCTGCCAGTCTTATGGGTGTTCCCTTATAAGTAACTATCTGTTTTTCTCTTGCTGCTTTTAATATTCTTTCTTTGTATTTAACCTTTGGCATTTTAATTATGATGTGTCTTGGTGTGGGCCTCTTTGAATCCCTGATTTTTGGAATTCTCTGAGCTTCCTGGGGCTTTATCTCCATTTCCTTCACTAGGTTAGGGAAGTTTTCCAACATTATTTCTTCAAACGGCTGTTCAACATCTTGATTTTCTTCAGTTATGCTGATCAGATGGATATTTGGACCCTTAATAGTGCCCTTATATTCTCCTTAAATTATTTTTATAGTCTTGGCATCTTATCTCTTGCCATTCTGATTGAGTGTCCTTGGCATTTCCTGTCCTCTAGATAGGGCATTTGATCCTTTTCTTTATTCACTCTGTTTATTCCTTTGTTTATTCCATTTAATATACTTCTCATCTCAGATAATGTGTTCTCCATTTCAGACTGGTTCCCTTTTATAATTTTCATTTTCAATTTTATCTCTTTATTGGAGTTCTCTACACTTCCCGAAAGTTTAATGAGCATCTTTATAACCAGTGTTTTGAACTCTGAATCTGTTAGATTACTTGACTCCATCATATCTAGATTTCTGTTCTGGTCTCTCATTTGGTTTCTGCTTCTTTGTCTTCCCATTTTGGCTGCCTTTCCTTGTCTGTTTCTATGTACTAAGCAAAGCTCCTAAGTATCCTGGTCTTATTAGTGTGTATTTGTGAAGTAGGTGTCCAGTGGTACAGAGGGGTTCAGCTGCAGAACAAACTTAGCTCAAGCCTCTACCCCTCCAGAGCCACCTGTTAAGATTGAGCAAGCAGTCCACAGATGTTGTGCTTATAGTTGTCGCAAAAGACCACACCAGAAACCGAGGCCAGCTGCCTCCAATGTGAGTCTCAGCAAGAAGCATCTGACTCACTGAGGATATACCTGGATGTGGCTTGAGTTGGGGAAGGCGGGGTTTCAGGAAATCCTCTGGGTGGAGTGACCTCTGTTATCCAGTTTGATGACTTCAGGCTATGGTGGCGCTGTGACTGTGCACTAGTAGAGGGGAGGGCTCAACAGGAACAATGGATACCTACAGCACTTCTGTACCAAGTAAGTCTCGACTTGGCCCTCACTCCGATGTCTCCCTGTAAGTCCCTGGTGACCCCTGCACACAGCCAGACTGGCAGTGGTGCTCAGAGTGAGCAGGTCCGTCACCGCAAAAATCCGCTTACTGACGCAGCCCCTTTAAGAGGCGTCTGCCGCTGCCACAGCCTCCATCTCACTCAGTCACTCAAAAATCAGGCAGCCCCGCGACCTCGCCCCGTCCTACCTTCTGCCGTTGCAGGGTGATTTCTTGGACTTCTCTCTAGTTTTATGGCTTGTTCATCCCAGGTGATTTTTCCTTGCTGCTGCTCCTTGTTTCCATCACAATTTTGATTTGGTCGACAGAGCCTCTATCATCTATGCCATTTTTTTCCTCCCACCTTGTATTTCTTAATCCCTTCACCTTTTTCACCCAGTCCCCCAAACCCTCTCTCATCTAGCAATCATCAGTTTGTTCTCTGTATTCTAATGTTTTCTTTCATTTATTCTTAAATATAAACTCTACATTTTCTTGGGAAAGTTACTTAAATTCTTTTAAACTTCTGCATGTAAGTTATTTTTAAAGTATTTTGAGATATTTGAAAAGTGCTTCATGAGAAGAAAATGTACCTTTCCGCTTACCTTAGAATTATTTCTAAGACATTTGAAATAAAGAATTATTTCTACAACAGCCAATAGAGGACGCTTTCTTGGTTTTCCAGGCCACGTTTTCAATGGACAAAAATAAAAATGAAACATTCATCAGTATATAAATAATCTATGTACATAAAAAATATGCCAACTGTAATAATTCATTCACAAAAAGCTCTTTTCTCTGGAGTAAAGGGCAAGACATCAATGTGATATCCATGGACATGCCCACTGTTTTTTGGAATTGGGTCAAATGTGTTTTCAGATGTCCTGATGGGGCTGCACTGTGGCCAAGTAAAGCATTTCAGTCGCCCCTGAAATTCAGTAGCTGAGGTCAATCAATCCCACAGGAACTCACTGAGCTCATTTGGACAACTGAAAAGAAGGAACTAGCCCTTGTTATTCTTTTTTTCTCAAAGTCCCAACTTTAAATCCAGTTCTTTAGTCTCAAAAATGCATTCAGATCACCAAGAGTTGAGAATATCGTTTCTCCACCTACTGGAAAAGCAGGTTGGAAGCATCATCCCATTTCTTTTCATTGTATAAAACTCTATTAATAAAAATTTGACACTTCAAAAAAAAAAAATCAAGACAAGTACCTACCTCCCAAATGTAGGGTCAAATTATTTCCCATAGCTGGTCTTGGTGTTCATTTCTTTTCCAGGGATCCTAACTTCTCATGGTTCTATGTTCTGTTTCTTTGGATAGTATCCTACCTTCAATGCCCTGCATTGCTAGGAAAAATTTTCTATTAACACTGTTTGTGTCATGTTTTTCCTGTAACTGCTCCCACACACATCTTCCTCACATTATTTTATGAATCATATTTTAATATTCTGATGCATTCAGGAGCACACATCTTTCTAAGGCGGTGCAGTAGGCATCAGACTTATAAAAGGTATTGAAAATAATACTTTTTCATCAGTTTAAGGTTTCACATCCAGGACTCTTTGAAGACTGGAAGGATCTTCCATAAACATGACCTACATTCAGCTATCCCTTTGGCCCAAATGAAAAAGAAACTGCAGTAACTAGTGAGAAAATAAACTCTTAACTGATACACGGAAATTCAGAAAAGAGAAGAGCTATGTGAATACGTTGACACATAGACTGTATTAGTTATGTTTTAGTCCCCTAATCTTAATCTTCTCACACCAAAGTTCTTATCAATAATATCTCAAAAACACTATGATAAAATTGGGATAAAACTGTGTTGAAATTTATTCTACTGTGACAATGGATGAAACAGAAATCATGGGCGGCAGACTACTATCTGTTTTCCAATACACGTCATCCCTTCTTCCATGTAGCTACCCAGAATAAAAACATGTTCCTCCCTCTCTAGCAGCAAAGTATGGCCATGTAACTAAATTCTAATCAATGGGGAGTAAGTGGAAAAGCTATAGCGGCTTCAATGTCCCTTAAAGGACAGGAAATATGTACCTTTTGCCCCTTTCTTGCCTCCTGTTGCCTAAGATGTGAATATAATTGCCTCTTGGGCCATAAGACCAAGGATCACATCCAAAGGACAATGGAGTAATCTGATGGAAAAGTCTGGGACTCTGATGGCTGTGTGGAACAGAGCCTGTCTCCGGACTTTCACATGAAAAAGAAATAAACTATTTTTCTAAAGCTTTTGTAATTTGGATCTCTGTGACTGGCAGCTGAACTTAATCCCAACTAATAAAAAAAAGTGAAAAAAAAAAATAAGACAGTAAAAAGATTCCTTTTGAGTGAGTTGTAGAGTCATCCCACTAAAGCAGACTGAAAGAGAAGATGATACATTCTCTGAGAAAGGAGATAGGGAACTTTTAATTACAATTTCTCCAAAATAATGAGGCAGGTCAGAGGGCTGTTTGTATAGTACAAATAAGAGTCTTTTAAAGAGTTAACTTAGCTGAGTGAATGAACTGTCTTTGGCATATTCACAGAAAGCTGATAGTTACTCTGAAGCCTAATCATGTTGATGATTTGACAAAGTACATGAACTTAATAAACCATTAATATGCTTTACTGAACATATGGCTTTAAAAACCTTTGGACTATTTACAGTGTGGCTCTCAATTCCAGGAGGCCCAAATGGTACCAATTATGATATAATCACAGGAGACTTAAAAATCCATTTCTTTAAGAGTCACGCCTAAGAAAATCTGTAAAAGAATCACTCTCAACAGCATAACAGGACTAAAAAACCAATGGAATACACTATATAATCACTCTCAGAAATTTGTCAATTTAAAAGTATCAAAATGCTTGAAAGATTTCAATGTCATAGAAGACAAAGACCAAAGATGAGAAGAAAGTTTGTTATAAATCACTGACTTAGATTGACAATTTAGAAACAATATAAAAAGTTAAACTCAGCATAGCAATAAAATTTCTTAAAACTCTATAAAAATGACAATTTTTAAAAAATTGATGCTTTCTAAAAATCATGATTTGAGATCAGAGAAATATATATCGTTCACTGAAACTTCAGAGACGTCAGATGGCTTAGAAGTTAAATGGATTTTTAAAATAATCAAAAACTATTAGCAAGCTAATTGCTTATTAATTTAGAAGCCTATGAGGAGATATATTGAGTTTATCTAAGATGAGGAGGTAATAAAATAAGCTGCATCAAAAGCACAGAGCAAAGGATAATTTTCTCTAACAATCTGTAAACTTTACAATCTTCTCATTAGAGGCCATTTCTGAACCAATAATCCAAGTAAGTGGAAAATAAGATTCACTATCACGAATATTCAACTCACCCACGGATTTTCAGTAACTGAATACATGAAAGTGCACTTGTACTTTAATATCACATTTGTCACTGAGCTTCCAATTATAAGGAAGAATTATTTCCTCAAGAAAAAAAAAGTTCAATTTCAAATAGTAATGGCATGTTCCTGGATGAGGTCAAGTTCCAGAAAATCTGTTATACATCTCCAAGGAAAAAGAAAATCTAATTTAAAGGGACAAACTTTTCTTAGCTTGATTTTTCTCAGTTATGAGAAATATATGTTTAACTGCCACATACATTAGTCTCTACAGCAAGTCTTGTGATCCTTCATCCTTCTCAGTAGGCCTCTTCCTGGGTGATAATCCTCCCCCCGCCCCTGCCCCAACTGAATTATTCAACACTGAACAACAAAATGCAGTAGTAGAGAGGGCAATGAAAGTGAGAAAAAAAATAAAGAAAAATTTTTTCTTCCTTTTTTTCAACAAAAGCAGATACAAAATTGTATAATGCATACAATCTACTTACAAATATATTTTTAAAGGTCTTAGGACAAAATAAGTGAAAGAAAACACACAAAATACTAGCAACTTCATTGGGATGGTAAAGTAATATTGGTATTAGAGATCTTCCCTTTTTTTTCTGTTTTTTCAAATTTCCTCCAATATTTGTTTTATTACTTAATATCTAAAAAAAATTGAAATTACAAAAGCAAAAAGAAGGAAAAGCCTTTTAAAAATAAATCTCTTTGATCAGAGAATAGTGATATCTAAAGCATATTTACTTTGTGTTATTATCTATTATGTCACCTAGGCTTGCTACTCAGAAGCCTGATAGAAATGTTGAACTTCAGGCCTCACCTTAGATGTCCTGAGCCTACATTTTAATAAGATTTCCAGGTGTTTCATATACACATTAAGCTAGTGAAGCACTGTTCTAGGAATAAACACCTATGTTGATTCATTTCTAAGTCCTTCCTATATGTCAGTCTATAATCATCATGTTTTAGATTTACTTGTTAGACATATTTATGCAAATCAGTAAATATTGGCAACAAGAGACAATAATGATAAGAACACACTAATCATACTGCTACATTTTGGATAATGTTTATAAAAGAATAGTTCCAAACTTCAAACCCAAGCCACCATCCCCTCTTAAATTAACCACATCCACTGGAATGAATCAAAAGCAAAATATGAGTATACCAGAGAATCTTTTCTTTTAATAAAGTCTGAAACCCACTAATTAAGAAACACCAGAACCATGATGTGGCATAATATTGTAGTGCTGCAGTGGCTGAGTAAGCCCTGCCTCTATCTTAAGGCCTATTCGACAACTTTGTTCCGTTACTTTGAAATGTCCATCTAGGGCAGTTTGTATTTGACATCACTACACCTGATAATTCAACAACGAATAAGAATAGCATAATACCTAATTTTGTGTCCTTAAAGAGAGAGAGAGAGAGAGAGAAATCAAGCTACTTTCCTCAAAACTGGAATTTGCTAAATTCTTTGAATTATGTTGCCAAGATTCATTGTAAAGAAAATGAAATGTGTTTGGAGAATCTAGCCAATAGATAATAGGTATAAGGATTCATAAACTCTTCTCTTTGTTTAACTTCTTCAGTGAATGTTTCATGGTGACTTCTACATTAATTTTAATTTTCAGGCATAAAATGATAGCATATAATGAATACCAAACCTGGCTCTGTTAAAAGCCGAGTGGCTCTGGATAAATCTTACCCACTTTTTAACTCCAACTCAAATCACCATTTCATGAACTTTTTTTTTTTTACTAGCCTTATTTTTCTTAGCCTTGAGTTGCCTAGCATTTTGCCAGTCCTTCAGGTCAGATTACCATAAAATTTATTGGTCAGAATACAATGCACACACAAGTTTATGCCTGTCTCGTCTCCTTATCCAGACCAAATTATATGTAGCATCTCTGTGTAGCACAGAATTACCTTAACATTTAGAACTTGTTAAAGGATACCTGAAATAGAACAAAGTTATATGATTTGCCCACTACTCAATTTCTTCTTCTATAAAAACAATACTAAGAATACTAGTTCTCCAAAGTCTATACCACAGATTCAATCAACATGAACATGGTGACAGAAGACCTGTAATAATTTATACAGGAAATAAAAAGGTCATTCTTCTCATGGTCAGGAGCCTGTTCCTTGAAGATCTTACATACAAATGAACAGAAGCCCATTCTCACCAGACTGTTCCTTTGGTAGGTGATGGGAGAAGTAATGGAACTCTGATCCTTAAAGTCCTGTTCTATCACTTCTTTTCACTTTTTCTTGACACTGGCTGTTAGTCTACAATGCTTGGTTTAACCTTTGAGAAAAAAGAATATAAAAAAAGAAACGGAGTAATTCCAGTCCTTTAAAATCTATTTTGCAAAGATGCCGAAAAGACAAATAAGATACTTATAAAATCAGGAAGCATTTTGGAGAAAAGGCATTAATGCAAATAAAATACATTAAAAAGCTACTTTCAACAATTCTCAATTCTGTTCCTAATATCCAATTTAAATTGGTAGTTTCAAAAAAATGAGACCAACATAGAAATCAGTAAAAAGGACCAAAGCAGAAAACTGAAATCGACAAAAAGCAAAAGCAGAAGATTAACCAGGCAGCAGATTAGAAGGCTATCAGGAATAAGATAATTCCCTCTCTCTTCAAAATAACATCTCTCCTCTACCTAATGTTATAAAGACTAACTGAACAGAATAAAAGTGTTACACAAGCCACAAATTCAAGTAAATCTGTAAATTAAAGTCTAGTACTGGTTAATCGTAATGAAGGAAAAGAATAAGCAAATGAATTATAAAGGTTTTAGAATTTAATTATTGGTATATTTGATATAAACAAGAGGGAGGCCAAAAGGTGAAATAGACACCTAGAGGTTAGCAGCAGGAAGGTCATAAAAACAGCAAAACAACAAAACTTTATTATTTGAGGATCACGATTTTTCTGTGATCCTAGAAAAATAAAAATATTCTACAAATGATATAGCAAATATTTCTAAATGTCACAGTTGAGTGATACAGGACTATTATGAACAATAACACTTATTATTTAAGGCACGGCTTAAAGGGTCATTCAAATAATTATTTTATTTCCCACCTTTCAGTCTCTACCCACACACAAATGTACACACACATTCTGCTAGGTATCATGGTGAAAACCTATGAATCTGTCATCCCTTTCATTAATCAAACCAATAAATACAGATAAAAATCATAAGCTGACCTGAGTATCCAAGAAAAAACTGATGCATAGCCTAACCAGAAGGAAGCAGAAAATACACATCCTCCAAAAACCCAGCAATATAAATTTAGAAACAAATGGCTCAATGTGTCTGAGGTTATTAAAAAATAGGTTACCACTCACCTTATAAAATTATAAAAGACTGTCCTTAAAACAGCTTACTCCATATTCATCCTTAATGTTCTTAGGATGAAGAACATTATCTACTTAGACAAAGTAATTCAAAGATTTTAGAGGGGAGTTCTTTATTAAGGAACTAAATTTTGGGGAGAATGAGTCAGGCAAATCCTCATCCAGAATTATTAGCATCTCGTAATATTTGACCATTCATTTGCTCATTAACACAAGTCTGTATTTGACATCACTACACCTGATAATGTTGTAAACATCTGTGATTCAACAATGAATAAGAATAGCATAATTCCTAATTTTGTGTCCTTAGAGTCTGATGAGACAGAAAGCAGACAAGTTAGACACGCAACTATAAATGGGATAAGCATTATAAAAAGAGAAAGGGAGCAACATATTTGGAAGGTAATATAAATGGGGGAACTAACCCAGACAGGGAAGTCAGGAAAAAATCTCCACAACCAAGGGACATTTGAGAAATTGAAGATGAAAAGAAATTGGTTAAGTATTCCAGAGTAAGTACTTAAGCTTCCTCTTTCCTATTCGTATAAAGAATAATACATAGTGCTCCATCACAATTTTCTCATATCAGTTTGCCGTCTTTGTGTCAGGTTCCTTGCATTTCAGACCTTAGGATATCCTGAATAGCTTGTGTGTGAGTGGAATGGAGAACACTACAGAAAAACCTATTCTTCCACTGTTTCCAATCATGTGGTAGGGAGTCTTAGTTGGCGCTAACTTCCAGAAGTAAAATTCAAGTTAACTCAAAGTTAGCAGTAAAGACAGAGCAAATAGGAACATACCACCTGCATAGGGGATACTCCTAAATGACAATGAAAAAAATCTAAAAACCTTTCCTTATGAGATTAAAAAATAATTCCAAAGAGATCTGGTTTTTAAAAAGTAAAAGTATTATAAAGAACTGAAGAGAGAGTAGCTAACAAAGAAATATGAAACAACGCAGTGAACTCAAGTCTGAGAATTTAAAGAGACACCCTTAGATTCTTAGTCAGTATTAAGCAGAGGCATCTTTAGGAAGCTGTAATTGCTATTCTTGTTTAACCTCTAACTGGCCAAGATATAAGCTATTCCCTTTGCCTATATACCCAGTATCACCAGCTTAGCTGGTTTCCAAAGGCTCTGACTCATAGCCAAATCTCAAGATGATGATAAGACTTAACCTCTTTGAATAAAACAATGTGTGCTTAGTCGGGGGGTATACTAGTGTTCCTTAGTCCAAAGCTAAAGGATACTTAACAATCTTCTCAAGTGCCTATATCTTCACAGAAAAACAGGTTTAGAGTATCGTTTGGCCTTACAAATAAAGTGAAGTATTTCAACTTCTTTTAAACACCTTGGTAGTTGTAAAAGCATTACCTAGCCTGATAGCTCATCTTCATCAAAAGGGTTGTTTTTACCAGCACCCTTACCCAGGCACCAGCATAAAAAACAAAAAAACAAAAAAAAACAACAAAAAAAACATAAAACAGCTTGGTTATTAATCAACTTCTTTTATTAATAAAACAGGCAGAAGAAAACACAAATCAACTTTACAAATGTAATTTATTAAAGAAAACTAAAAGTATTTTTTACTATAAACAAATCAGTGATCCAAAGTTTTTGATCCAGAGAGTACAAATGGATTCATTTAAAATAAACTAAAGCATTGAAGAAAAGAAGTCTCACACTGAAGCACAACATATGTTAGATAATGGCACCTACTGACTAAATGTTGCATCCCTACATTAATCGTGGATATCTGGAGGAAAAACGAAGCTTCCGTTGGTGTGGACCAAAAAGATTTCGATAATCTCTTAGGCGTAGGGAATACAGCAATGTGAAGAGAAAAATGGTGATCAATGGTCAAGGAAAACTCCTGTGCTAAAGAACATAAACTAAAAGCAAGCTGACAGAGGTGTACCAAAACCCTAGCCAAGGCAAACCAGTGCTGGCAATATATAACTCCAAAGATTCCAACCTTAACTTTCTTCCTGAAATATTTTAATTTAGTCTCCTGGATTTTAATTTTTAGTTATATTATGTCTAATTTCAACACAAAAAATAAATTTAAAGCAGGATCCACTTGACATAAATTGCTGTAAAGGGAAACTATACTCTGAAAACTAAGAGGTATATTTCATTAATGATTCTTTGCTGATAGAGCATGATTAGGGGGAAAGAAATGAGTTTTAAAGCCAGAGAGAACTATGCTTACCCCTCTAACCCTCCTACTTGAGTTGTATGACCTTGAGTACATTGTTTAACATCTCTGAACCTTTTTCCTCATTTATGTATCTTAAAATATTATTTTAAGAACTGTCACATAAGAGGTACTCAACAAATGGCTATTGTTATATTTATTATGGAATTTAAAAAATTTTCCCAAGAGGATTATTTGGTCAATAAAACATATTACTGTGCCAGAAAATACCCAAACAGTTAAAAGTCCCTAATTCCTATGGAATTCCCAGTACTATGGACTGTTTTTGTTCAGTAGAAAAAGAGTTTTAAGTAAGGAAAAAGAACATTTCTTTTCAGATATTTAATTTTGTTAACTTCCAAAAGATAGGAAAATAATACCCTCTGGCATATCTCACATGTAATACTGCAAAGGCAGGTATATTACTTTTCAGATAGGACTGTGCTTTCCTTTATGTCCATAACTACCTACCAGAAACTGGCCAGCTATGCTCAAAATTATAACTTGAGCCGTCCAACTCTAGTGCTGTGATGCAAGGAGCACCTTAATTCCCCTAATATTTAAAATGCATATGCTGTGCAAGAGCTGCATAATAAGCCAGCACCACCTAACCCTATAATGCTAGTCTCGCTCCCTCTTTGTGTCAAATTGGCTAATTAACTCCTTAAAGAGAGACTATTCTAACACTCCATCAGGTAAAACATAAGAGCACGGGCTTTTTCTCTTTAAGGCTGGAACACAATTACTGAGACTTTTCTGAATGAAATCTATTCTTTGTGCTTGTCCCTATGATTTCACAAGCTGTGGAATTTAAATAAATATATACGAGCTAGGGATAGTTTCCTAAAGAAAACACTAAGCTTGTATTCTTGCTTGAAAAAAAGAAAGAAAGGAAATGGCATCAATGCAATTGAGCAGAGTAACTTAAGACCAGACTCAGAAACATGCCGACCCAATTTCAGGCACAATTTTCTGCCCCTTCAAAGACTGAAAAGAAATACAAGCATCCTGGACTTTCTCTCTTGGGAATGCAGAGAAAGCTAGTTTTCTCCAAGGTAAGTGTCATTTACTTATGTTCTTAGAAACTGTGAAAGAAAATCAATATAAATTTTTAAAGATATACATACAAATATATACATTTGTGTATATATGCATGCATACATATGAATATGTTTATAAGTAGTCATTTTCTTATATTAGAAATAAAGTTTTAAGGAAGTCTGCCAACAAATCTTACTTTACTAAAAAAAAAAAAAAAAATGCCCTAGATCACAGAAAGTTGGAAGAAAGCCTATAGTTATTATAATAAAGTCTATAGCAAAATTAGAAAACATTTTGAATTTCTGTTATTCAAAATTGTTGCTATTATTAACAGTAACTTTATTATACTTTTTGATTCATCAGTTTTTAAAACCACTATCTTAAAACCACTTGATGAGGTAGACAGAATAGTTCTATGTTATGCATAAAAAACTGAGAAAGATATGTTAAGTGACTTGCCTAATACTACAAGACCTGTTTATAGAATTGCCAGAACTGGAACCTAGGTTTCCTACTCCTAGGTCTTTCTGCTTATCTGGTGGTTTTAAATTTTAGCTCCAGAATCCTCTTTCAAACTAAACCTTTTGTGGAACCCCACTAATTCAACAGATAAAATTGCAGGTGCTCTGACTGAAGTAGACATTGAGGCCAGAGCCCTGTATACCTAGGCTCCAGCTTTCCTCACCCATGATAAACTCTGAGGGACTTCTGGGGATCACCATGACACCAAAGAACATAGTGTAAAACACCACCACCAAAGGTCATCTTTCTGAATCATTCCCTATGAGAAATCCATAAAGTTAAATTCTAATCCAAATATGAGTAAAATAAATAATAAAATAATACCTCTCACAGCTACCATATCTGAGATTTTTGTAGAGTGAGAGTGGAAGCAACTTTCCTCTACCCTACTACATTCTTGCAATTAGTCTAATAATTAAATCCACATGAGACAGATTAGATTAACAAGAGAAAATAACCGAATTTAATTACATATGTTCATATGCCCACATACGCGAGAGAGTCAGAGACCCACATATGTGATAGGTTCAGAGAGAGAAAAAGAAAATGAGGAATATGTGATCCTCTGAGCTAAGAGTGAGGTGAGGCACCTTGGGGCTTCAGAGGGGGAGAAGGTTATCCTCAGGACAATAAGAGCAGATGTTCAGTAATTAGAAGTTTGCCCTGCCATACAATAGGTCGCAAAAAGTTATTTCTAGTGATAACTTTTATTATGAACGAGGCCCCTAATTTAAATTCTTTAAGGGGGAAGTAAAAGTTTCTTGTGAACCCACAGGGTCTTGACTGCCTTCAGCTCAAAATAATTCACATGCTAAAGTGGCACATCTTGGGGAGGTTCTGAACTCCTTCAATACTCACAAATATATACTGATGGAAGTAAAGTTACATACCATACATATCATTCCAAAGATCTTGGCCACAAAGGGTTTACTAATTACTGAACTACTCTCATGCACTGTGTGAGATGATAGGAGGAGGGAAGGAGCATTTCATTTCTTTGGCAATACTATCATCTCATCTGCATTTCTAATATAAAAACACTAGCTATATCATTTGTTTCCAAAGTTAAATATAGATACCTTTCTTCAAATAAAATGAAAATACAATCTCATATGAATGGCATCTTACGAGCTATTCTAGGTAAATAGGGCAGGATGGAGGGCAGTGCTGGAGAGTCAGTCAGACCTCTCCAAAGCAGCCAAAGGCTCTAGGAAAACTAAAATGGAGGAACAGCCGGCAAAAGTAAGGGATTATTTCAAGGTTTCTGAGCAGTTTCTGAAATGTAAATGGTGAACAGCATATGCTGGTGATTGACTGACATCTGAAGCAGAAGCAAAGGAAGTATTGTTGACTTATAGACATAAATAAATATATGTGAGTGCAAAGTATAGCATAAACTTCCTGTCCACACCCACCCGAGTAAATCATTATAATATCACTACTCCGTGTGTTTCTGCCAAAGGACTATTGCCATAGGCATTCACAAGGCTCATAAAAACACAAAAGTATTATTTTTTTCAAATAATAGCACAAACTTTCCAGGATTTGAGCAGTAATCAACCAGTGGATCAAGTTTATTAATCCCAAGTGCCAAACAGAAAGCAAACCTCGAACTTAATATACCTTTGAAAATAAACCTTAAATTCGGAAGAGAACCAGGGTGTAGATGATTGATAGTTTTTATAGAAAACCACCAACCAATGAGAGAATGCGTCTACAAAAAGCATCAAGAAAGTCAGAGCAAATGTCAAAGTTTAAGTCATAAAAGGTCAAGGAGAAAAACAAACAAATCCAACAACCCTTGTATCAGCTCCATAGAAGTCATTATTTATTAGCTTCACTCCTTTCTCACTACCAAACACATTACATCCAGAAAACTACCTGATGTACCCAAAAGTTGTAACACAAAATAAAGACTAGGTGGCTTTCTGAAAAGGATAGGAAACTAGAATCTAACTTTGTTTTCTTCTTGCCTGGGCTACAAGTTACCCATGTGAGCTAAAGCAAATAATTTTTTCTGTCTCTCAGCCTCTTAATTTGTTAAAAAAAGATTTTAATGGCTGTATTACATATCTCACAATATTGTTGCAATTATCTGAAAAATATATATACATCAAAGCATGACCCAAAGTATTAAATATCATATAACTTGTACACTGTTGAAAGATATCCATTTTACCAACCAGACATAGCAAATAGAAGGTTTAATTTATTTCTGTTGACTTGAAAAAGATTCTGTATTAATTTACCACTGCTGACTCAAGAAGAAAATTACTTTTATGCTGAGAAACCATCCTATCTTAATAGCCACAGATTATATACAAGCTCTGGCTCTCTCTCAACATCAATTTCAATTGCCTGGGCAATTTTTCAGTTGAGATTTGAATTCTAACAAAATTATTTATTAAAATAAGATTGGGGAGATATATTGTGAAACTTTAGAGAGGTGCCATCTTTTTGAAAGAAAGTGAATTAGTACATAAAGTAATACAATCCATTTAAGCATGTCGTGAACTCCTACACCTCTCTGTCCAAGCCCTGTGCTGCAGTGGTTTGTGCTGTAGTGACTTGGAGCTGCAAGCAGTTTAACACAAATTTTTATCTAAACTAAATACTGAAATCTTGTTCTAAACTTCCTACTTGACGGAAAAACTGAAAGAACTATACATGTGGAGTGATCCCAAATAAGACTTGTAGGTGACCCATAAAGTTTTTAAGAGAATTACATAGGCAGAAACACTACTCATTTGGACTGAAAGGA
>NW_011889352.1:795350-843303 GCF_000151845.1 Pteropus vampyrus
TTTTTTCAAATAATAGCACAAACTTTCCAGGATTTGAGCAGTAATCAACCAGTGGATCAAGTTTATTAATCCCAAGTGCCAAACAGAAAGCAAACCTCGAACTTAATATACCTTTGAAAATAAACCTTAAATTCGGAAGAGAACCAGGGTGTAGATGATTGATAGTTTTTATAGAAAACCACCAACCAATGAGAGAATGCGTCTACAAAAAGCATCAAGAAAGTCAGAGCAAATGTCAAAGTTTAAGTCATAAAAGGTCAAGGAGAAAAACAAACAAATCCAACAACCCTTGTATCAGCTCCATAGAAGTCATTATTTATTAGCTCCACTCCTTTCTCACTACCAAACACATTACATCCAGAAAACTACCTGATGTACCCAAAAGTTGTAACACAAAATAAAGACTAGGTGGCTTTCTGAAAAGGATAGGAAACTAGAATCTAACTTTGTTTTCTTCTTGCCTGGGCTACAAGTTACCCATGTGAGCTAAAGCAAATAATTTTTTCTGTCTCTCAGCCTCTTAATTTGTTAAAAAAAGATTTTAATGGCTGTATTACATATCTCACAATATTGTTGCAATTATCTGAAAAATATATATACATCAAAGCATGACCCAAAGTATTAAATATCATATAACTTGTACACTGTTGAAAGATATCCATTTTACCAACCAGACATAGCAAATAGAAGGTTTAATTTATTTCTGTTGACTTGAAAAAGATTCTGTATTAATTTACCACTGCTGACTCAAGAAGAAAATTACTTTTATGCTGAGAAACCATCCTATCTTAATAGCCACAGATTATATACAAGCTCTGGCTCTCTCTCAACATCAATTTCAATTGCCTGGGCAATTTTTCAGTTGAGATTTGAATTCTAACAAAATTATTTATTAAAATAAGATTGGGGAGATATATTGTGAAACTTTAGAGAGGTGCCATCTTTTTGAAAGAAAGTGAATTAGTACATAAAGTAATACAATCCATTTAAGCATGTCGTGAACTCCTACACCTCTCTGTCCAAGCCCTGTGCTGCAGTGGTTTGTGCTGTAGTGACTTGGAGCTGCAAGCAGTTTAACACAAATTTTTATCTAAACTAAATACTGAAATCTTGTTCTAAACTTCCTACTTGACGGAAAAACTGAAAGAACTATACATGTGGAGTGATCCCAAATAAGACTTGTAGGTGACCCATAAAGTTTTTAAGAGAATTACATAGGCAGAAACACTACTCATTTGGACTGAAAGGACCAAAAACAGTACAAAATGAAGAGTCTTTTGGGCTTACAAACATCTACAGGCAGGAAGCAGATAGAGGAAACTACACAACTGCAAATACAGACTACCTTTCATAGAAAAGGAAAGTAACTTGAATAGAACCAAAATCTCAGGAGAGGAAGCTAAGAGCAACAGAGAATTATTCCTAGACTTTGAATTCTAATCAAAGAACTACCATACCAATCTATGCCCAGTTGAATTTCAGAAGTGGTATGAAGTAATGACACCTTTCTGCCAATATTTTCCTTCTTTTTGAACAAGAATGACTATTGTGTTCTCAGTCTGTGGGCAGCAGATACGTTGCCTCTAGTTTCACAGGTCTTCAGATAGAGAGGTAATGCACTCAAGGAGCTGAAATTAAGGAACTATACCTAAGATCCTTATCCAAACCTAGACTTGATTTAGATGATGACATCCTGGACTATAGCTGATGCTATAAAGAAGTCGAGACTTTTGTAGAATACTGGGAGGGGGCAAACATATTTTGCATGAGAGAGCAATGTCAATAATTTTGGACAGACAATGTAATGTAGTGATTTAAAATATGTTAAGAAATTCTTTGATACTTCCTTCAAAAATGAGAGCCTAATTCCCCTCCCCTTGAATGTGGGCTGGACTTAGTTACTTGTTTCTAACAATAATAAAAAAAAGTAACTTCCAAAGAACAGAAAAGGCAAAGGGAAAAACAGTAACTTTACACGAGAGAAACCTATTAAATGTTACCATAACATGTGATGGTTAATAGCAGCAGTCATATCATGTGGATTGTATCCATTCCCTAATATGGTATGACTAGAAAGGCACTAGACCTCTGTTGTATTCTTTCCTGAAACCCATAGCCCCAGTTTAACCATGAGAAAAGCAACATAAGCCCAGACTGGGGGAACATTCCACAGGATATAGGGCCAGTACTCTTCAAAATTTATGGTCATGGAAAATAAGGAAAGATGAGAAACTGTCACAGATTAGAGGAGACTGGGGAAATATGACAATTAAACATAATTTAGTTAGCTTAGTTAGCAATTTAGTGGTACCTGGGATTGGATCCTGAAACAGAAAGGGAAAAACGGGTGAAATTAAAAAAAAAAAAAAAAAAATCTGTAGTTTAGTTAGTAACGATATACCAATGTTAGTTTCTTATTTTTACAAAAATACCATGATAATGTAAGATATTAACAGGGAAAACTGGATGAATAGTATAAAGGAACTCATACTATCTTTGCAGCTTCAAAAATAAAGTTAATCTATAGCCCCCCGCAAAAAAATCATACCTATTTCAGAGGGCTGGTAAGTGGACTGAATGAGTCAATGCATAAAATATGTTTAGAACAGTGCCTGGAACATGATAATAACATAATAAATAATAATTATTTATTATTCTTATGTTAAACACTAGTAGATATTTGTTAAATGGATAAAAACTAAAACACATAACAAATCAACAAAGGCTAACTTCATTAATCCCATACTTGTTACACTGCTCTATTCCTCATTATGTCCCACCAATAATAAACTGTGACATATATTTACAATTTTTTTTTAAAGCAGAAGTAATGGTTTAAAAGTCAGAGACTAGGTCATATAAGGCACTGTGGCTTTCTGCTTGCTTTGTCTCTCCTGGGTCACTATGGAAGTAACCAGTTGCTACAATACTCTATGGCCAACAACCAGAAAGGAACCTGAGGCCTCTTCCAGCAGCCACATGAGTAAGCCTGGACACAGATCCTCCAATCCCAGTGAAGTCTTGGGATGGCTGCAGCTGACATGCAGTGTGACTTGAGAAACCCTGAGCTAGAATCACTTAGCTAAGCTGCTCCCAAATTTATATCCCAACTCCTATGTGAGATAATAAATGTTTTAAGCCCCTAACTTGAGGGAAATTCTGTTAGGTAGCAGTAGATAACTAATATATGGATTCTCTTCCTCATTAATTCATTCGAAATTTATCAAACACCTACTTTAATATTTTGAGTCTTGTTTAAGAGATACAAATATGAATGATAAATTGTAGGCCTCTTGAAGGCATAAACTAACAAGCACTGTAGTGGACATATATTAGTTTTGTTTGTCTAATATATCCAATTCCTTTGAGAAACTACTCCTTACCCATTCCTTGTGGTATCAGCTGTCAATCTACACTTCCAAAGGGCTGATCAAAGGGCTGGGCAAATACTACAAGTTTAAACTACCCTAATTCCTGTAAACAGTGACTTCTCCGTGGGTAGCCATGAAACCTAAGCAGAGAAAATAAGGATCAGTATATTGAGAAGAGAGAAGCACCTTTTCTACTGGTATGGGCCTTGATAGCCATTATCTTACCTCCACAGGGAGTAAGCTTGTTTACAGAATGACATGAACAGAGCCAGAAAGAGCAAACAGTAGCTGAACCCAGGAACCATGTTTGGGCTTCATAAGAATATAACCCACTAACCTCCTTTTTTGATTAAGTTAGACAGGTGCTTTATTTATTAATTCTTAAAAAATTTTTTAAATTAAACTTTCTATTTTGAGATAATTATAGATTTACATGTAATTTTAAGAAATAATTCAGAGATCTTATATACCCTTTACCCAGTTTCCTACAATGGTAATATCTTGCAAAATAGTACATCACAACCAGGATAGACACTGATACAGTCAGGATATGGAACATTTCCATCACCACAAGGACCCCTCACATTGCCCTTTTACAGCTACACACCTACTTCCCTCCTGCCCCTACTCCCTCCTTAACCTCTGGCAACAACTAATTTGCTCTCCATTTACATAATTTTGTCCTGTCAAGAATGTTATATATAGTATATAACCTTTTGAGATTCGTTTTTTTCACTCAGCATAATTTTCTGGAATTCATCCAGGTTGCTGTATGTATCAGTGGTGGGTTCCTTTTTCTTGTTGGATAGTATTCTCTGGTATGGATATGCTAGTTTGTTTAACCACTTACCTGTTGAAAGGACATCTGGGTTGTTTCCAGTTTTGTGCAATTATGACTAATTTGCTACAAACATGCATGTATGGGTTTTTGTATCAACTTAAATCTTCATTTCTCTGGAATAAATGCCCAAGAGTGCAATTGCTGAGTGCTGTCTGCATGTTTACTTATAAAAGAAACATTTTCCAGGGTGACTACATCATTTTTACACCAGAAGCATGTAAGAATGGTCTAGTTTCTTCACATCCTTCCTAGTATTTAGTAGTGTCACTATTTTTTATTTTAGCCATTCTGATAGCTGTCTAGTGATATCTCACGGTGGTTTTAATTTGCACTTACCCATGGTTAATGATGTTGAACATTTTTTTAGTTATTTACCAATTGTATATCTTCTTCCATAAAATGTCTCTTCATGTTTGCCCATGTTCTAATGGGATTGTTTGGTTTTTTACTGTTTTGAGAGTTCTCTATATATGCTAGATAATGAGGTTTGTCAGACATGAGGCTTGAAAATATTTTCTCACTGTGTAACTTGTCTTTTCACCTCCTTAAGATTCTTCTATGGAGCAAAAGTTTTTAATTTTGGTGAAGTCCAATTTATCAAGTTGTCTTTTTATGAATTATAATTTTGATGTCAAGTCTGAGAACTCCTTACCTAGTACTAGATCTTGAAAATCTTCTGTTTCTTTTCTAAAAGTTTTAGCTTTACATTAATATTATAATTCTATCATCCATTTAGAGTTAATTTTTATAAGTGTGAGACTTAGGATGACATTCTTTTTCCCTCTGTCTCTCTATAGATGTCTGATTGCTCTAGCACCACTTGTTGAAAAGGCTACCTTTCTTCCACTGAACTGCCTTTGCATCTTTGTCAAAAATCATTTGGACACATTTATGTGGGTCTATTTCCGGTTTCTGTATTCTGTTCCATTGATCTATGTGTCCATCCCTCTGCCCATACTGTTAGAGCAGGCAGATAGAGAGATATGAGCAGGAAGATGAGAAACCCACAGGGGCATAGGCCTGGTCACCATGAGCTCTAATGGGCCCTTAGAGGAGCTTAAAGCCCACAACATCCTGACCCAGAGACACTGGTGGTCTTTCCACAAAGGCACATGCGCAGATCAGACCCCGTTCACCTTTGGCCTAATTCTTTCTTTGTTATACAGCTATTATAATAAATCAGCACTGCAGTTGAGGTTGTACCCATCATGCATCTGATGTCTTGACATCCTAAAAAACCCAAACAAGCCAAGAAAAGGGATGTCTTCCTGATTCCGAGAAAAACCACCTTCTTTCTAGGTAGAGCCCACCCAAGCTAATGAATATTCCACCCTTAGTTAGATCTATAGATAAAACCCCCAAACCCACAACAAAGAGCTTGCCCACTCTCTATTCTGAGAGTGTACTTTTGCTTTTTAGAGTATATTTTGCTTCTGATAAACTTAAGCTGTTACTTCATCACCTTCATATCTGTCTGTGAATTCTTTCTCGTGATGTTGACAAGAACCTAGTCACCTGTCCAGTGACAATACCACAGTCTTGATTACTACAGCATTAAAATAAGTCTTGAAATCAGGTAGACTGAATTGTTCCACTTTATTCTAATTTTCAAAATTGTTTTAGTCTAGTTCCTTTCCCTTTCCATATAAAGTTTAGAATAATCTTCTCTATATCTAAAAATAACCTCTACTAGATTTTGATAGGATTACATTAAATCTGTGTATCAATTTAGGGAGAATTGATATCTTTACTATGTTGAATCTTTTAATCCATGAACATAGTATATTTCTCCATTTATTTATAACTTCTGATTTTTCATCACCATTGTGTAATTTTCTCAAGTCCTATATATGTTTAGTTTGATTTATACCCGCATATTTCTTTTTTGTTGTTGTTGAGTGATTGTAAATAGTATTGTGTATATATACATTTTTTTATGCCAACAGTACCTGGTATTCTTAGGTGATTTCCCATCCAAGTACTAACCAGGCCCGACCCCGCTTAGCTTCTGAAATCAGATGAGATCAGGCACATTCAGGGTGGCATGGCTGTAGACTAGTATTGTATTTTTAATGTTGATGCCCATGCCCATGTGCTCATTAACATACAGAAATACAATTGATTTTGGTATATTTACCTTATATCCTGTGACTTCACTGAATTCACTTATTAGTTCTTGGGATTTTCCACATAATCATGTGATCTTCAAATAGGGACAGTTTTATTTCTTCTTTCCAATCTGTGTATATACCTTTGATTTTCTGATTACACTGGCTTCATCTTCCACATCATACTGAATAAGAGTGATGAGGATGGACATCCTTGCTTTGTTCTCAGATCAGAATGGGGAAACCATTCAGTCTTTCACCCTTCAATATAGCTGTAGGTATCTGTAGATGACTTTTACCAATATAAAAAAAATTCCTTTTTATTTCTATTTTTCAAGTTTTTATTATGAATGAGTGTTGAATTTTATCAAATACTTTTTCTGTATCAACTGATAAAACTATATAGTTTCTCGTTTAGCCTGTTGATATGGTAGATTACACTGACTGATTTTCAAATGTTGAATCAGCCTTGCACACCTGGAATCAAGTTTACTTTATCATTGTATATAATTATTTTTATATATTGCTGAATTCTATTTACTAATACTTTAAGGATTCTGCATTTGCATCATAAAAAATATTCATCTGTAGAGTTTTGGGGTTTTTTGTTTGTTTGTTTCTTGGGGTTTTTTTGCTGTGTGTGTGTTTTCCACTGCCTTTGTCTGGTTTTGGTATCAGGTCACACTAGCTTTATGATATAAATTGGGAGAATTCTCTCCCTTTTCTGGAAGAGATTATGTAAAACTGGTGTTACTTTTTAAATGTTTGGTAGACTTCTCTAGTGAAACTATCTAAACCTGGAGATTTCTTCTTTGGAAGTTTTAAAATTATGAATTCAATTTCCTTAAAAGTTTTAGGCTTATTCAAATTATGTTTCATAATGGGTGAACTGTGGTAGTTTATGTTTTCAAGCGTTTTGTTTTCTATCTAAGTTGGATCAAATGTTACAGAAAAATATCCTGAAAATTCAGATTATCAGATACAGTTGAGATAATTGGGGAGAAATTCATGGCAGAGGTATTCAGTAATATAGACTCTGAAGAAGAGAATGGATTTTACCAAGTGAAAATGGGGATGGATAAAGAACAATCAAAGTAGCAACAGGAAAAGATATTCACGTATGAAAAATACAGTCCTACTTTGTTGGGCTATGCAATATAAATAGGTGGTAGAGCATAGAACTATAACTATATAGTTCTTAAACTATAAGCCTTAAACTATATTCTTAAAAGGCTAGGTTGTTTTCCCTAGCTTAAGAAAGTATGTGAAGAGGAGGTATCATAGGATGACAGGACAAACTCATTTTGTGATCAATATTATTTGGATGTCACCTCTAAATTAACTATGTACTCACTAGCTTTATCATCATAATTCTGTTCATGCTTCTCTACTATAACCACAAGACTTATTAAATCCACAATGATGTATTAAAATTCAGATATATTTCCTGTTATTGACTTCCTCTGATCTACTTAGGTTAATAATCCTAGCAACAAAAAGGAAGTTGAGCTTATTTGGCAGTTAATCTGAGCTAGTTCCCAGTGATTACCACTCATCATTATTGCCACCTGCATCCTGAGTGATACTACTGGGACTTCTTTAATTAATTACACACAGAGCTATTTAGAAAGTTCAGAAACGCGATACACCTGAAACTTAGCTTCCAAGATCAGAAGTCCCACTTTCTGTTTCCTCTATTAAGAAATCATTTTTAAAAATCCATATAAAAATATTAATAATGGCTTTCCACCATAAATAAAAATTAACTCAAAATGGATCAAAGGCCTATAGAGCTAAAACTATAAAATGCTTAGAAGAAAACAGGGGAAAACTTTCATGACATTGGATCTGCATATGACACCAAAAGTACATGAAACAAAAGAAAAAATAGACGAATTGGACTATATCAAATTAAATTTTTTTGTGCATTAAAGGACATTATCTAGAGTGAAAAGAAAACCCACAGAATGCAAAAGAATATCTGTGAATCATATATCTGATAAGAGATTGATATCCAGCATATAGAAAGAACTTCTACAACTCACAATAACAACAAAAATGACAACCAGATTAAAAAATGGACAAAGGACTTGAATAGACATTTCTCCAAAGAATATTTACAAAAGGTCATTAAGCACATGAAAAGATGCTCAACACATCACTAACAATTAGGGAATATAACTTAAAACCACAATGAGATACCACTTCACATCCATTAAGATGGCAATTTACACACATCACACACATACACATCAACCCAAAAAATAACAAATGTTGATGAGAGTGTAAAATGACACAGCCACC
Organism: Pteropus vampyrus; assembly: GCF_000151845.1. NCBI lineage: Eukaryota > Metazoa > Chordata > Mammalia > Chiroptera > Pteropodidae > Pteropus > Pteropus vampyrus. The sequence goes on from NW_011889352.1 coordinate 803,975, forward strand.
ATGGAAAATACTTCGGCAGTGTCTCAAAAAGTTAAACACAGAATTACCATATGACCCGGCAATTCCACTCTTAGGTACACATGCAAAAGAATTAAAAGCAGGGACTCAAACAGATATTTGTTTATCCATGTGCATAGTAACATTATTCACAATAGTCAAAAGGTAGAAACAACTCAAACATCAACACATTTAATGGATAAAATGTGGTATATATGTACAATGGAATATCAGCCTTAAAAAGGAATGAAATTCTGACATATGCTGTAATATGGATGAATCTTAAGACATTATGCTAAGCAAACTAAGCTAGACACAGGAGAGCAAATACTGTATGATTCCACTTATATGAAGTATCTGGAATAACCAAATTTACTGACACATAAAGTAGATAGAGGTTACCAAGGGCCAGAGAGAGGAGGGAATGGGCAGTTTCTATTTAATGGGTACAGAGTTCCTGTTTGGGATGATGAAAAAGTTCTAGAAATAAGAGAGCGGTGATGCTTTCACAACATTGTGAATGTACTTAATACAACCGAACTGTAAAATACTTAAAAATGGTTAAATGGTAAATTTTATGTTATGTGTATTTTACACAATACAAAACAAGTGCTAAGAATGAGCTTGGGCCAGGGGCCTTCTACATTCATCCTGGCAGTAGAGCAGCAGCATACATGGAATGAAGCCCACAGCCAATCAGCCAGTACACAAATACTAGACAAACAAGCAGTTTCAATATTGCTGGGCAGGATACACTGTCACCCTGAGTTTAGCACAGAGGACTTACACCCAAAAATTGTTTCCAAGTCCTCTTAAGGCTTGGTTTCCTGGCTTCCTGTCAAGCAACCCATCTGTCCACAAGAATAGAACCAGAGAGCTGGAACAGCAACAATCTGAAAGAAGTCCAACACCAGGGGCTGCCTGTTGGCAGGTTAATAGTCAGAAGCTGAGGACTTTAGCAGTGCCAAAGCCCTGTTCTCACAGGGTCAACAAGTTTGCCAAGACACTCATAATCTTTCTCTTCCTCTTTAAATCTTTTTAAGTATAATATACATATAGAAAAGGGTGCCTCATAAGAAAGATTTTTTAAAGCCTATTAGGAAAAATTTAAATTCAATAATCTCAAATGCATCTCTGTATAAATTGGGAGTTTAAAAATAAAATTACTTCAGTATAGCCTTTTCTTAACTGTGAAATGTTAAATAATTTCTTTTGATTTATTTTTTCCCAAGGGGAAGGACTGATTATATCTATCGAAAAACTCAAGTTGCATATTTGATGGTCAACTTAGCAATGAAACTGTTGAAGACTAGGATTACCAATTCATACTAACATATTCATGCAAAAAAAAAACTTATTTCTAATTCCTCTCTTTCATTTTCCACATCCTTTCAAATTCATCTCAAAGCAACTCATCTACAATCAAAACATGTCTGCTATCTGCTCCCTTCTTTCCACTTTAACTGCTAAAATTATCTCCATCTTCGTTGCTAATATTATTTCACCTGGACCATTACAATAGCTCCCTCTAAGTGTTCCCCTGGATCCACTTTTTTCATTTCACACAATACTGATTTTTATTAGTTATCCCTAGGCTTGACAAACAAATTTTGAAAGAAGTTACAATAAAATTTTAGAAGGAAGGGAATTTTCATAACTGTGGAACAGAGGTAGAAATGTGGAATGGAGATTGTCTGAAGTCTCATTTTGTACATAACCCCATTTCAAAATGGAGCATTAATTTAGGCTCTGTTCATTTTGGATACCTTACCTTGCTAAAAGAATGAAGGATGAATTTTTTTGGTTTTTGGTTTTTTATCGTGAGATCCCATCTTAACTAACTACTATCACACAGAGATTTGGAAGTAAAAGGGAGTCACTTTCAATGTTCAAAAGAACAATTCCAACCTTTGTGATTTTTTTTCTTGGGATCTCAGTACTATGGTTTCTCTCTTGACTATATTATAATCCATCCTTCGCATGTGAATCAAAGTGATCCTATATGAACATAAATCACATTGCATCAATCCCTGTTTGAAACCCTCCAATGGTCTCCTATTAATCTCAGAATAAAAATCCAAATTTCTTATCAAGGCCAACTTCTTGCCTTTGCTCTTCCCTCTGCCTGTATTTTGCATTCCCAGATCAGCCTCCCTCCTTATAAAAGCCTTCCTTGCTCAAACTGAAGTGGTAGCCTCTTACTTTGAGGTGGAGTCTAAGCATTCATAATTTTTTAAAGCTCCTCTGTTGAGTCCGATATACTGTGATGCTGAGAACCACTGCACTAAATGAGTCTTGCTTTTGCTTGCAATAATTTTTCTGCCAATTTACTTCTTGCTACTTCTTACTCCCTGTGAGTTGAGAAACTGGAAAACTAACATGTAGGAAGTGGTTTAAAAAAAAGAAGAAATGGCAATCATCAGGAATCTGTATTAAACCACTGCCAAAGGTCACATCGATGTTATATGCAAGGGTTATGTTCATAAACTCTAGAGAATTAGTACTGCCTGTACCAACTTTTTTCATTGTTCATAACACTCAGCTCTGAATAGGAGTTGAAGTTGTCAGAGAAATCAGATGTAAATATTACCTCCTCAGAATTGCCTTCTTCAACTTCCATGGTAAAGAGAACCATTCCCTCTTCTGAGCTTTTGGTAAGGCTCTTTGGACTCTGACATACTTTCTTACACTAATTACTACTATTTTTCTTTTACTATCAGCTCCATAAGATAAGGGACTTGTCTATATTATTCACTGATATATCCCCAACCTATACAGTGCATGATACATGGTAGACGCTTAGTACATAGAAAACTATGTGATTCATTTATTCATTCAACAAATATTTACTGAACACCATGTGCCAGACAGAATTCTTGATCTTAAGGATATAGCAGTGACCAAAATAGCAAAAATCCTTGCCCCCTTATATGCTAAGGTGGAGCACATACAAGATTAATAAGTAAAACAAATACAGATGACACTTGAACAACATGGCAGGGATAGGAACACTGACCCCTTCCCACCCGCAGAGTCAAAAATCTGCATATAACTTTTGACTCTCCCAAAACTTAACCACAGTCCCTCAGTATCTGCAGAGGATTGGTTCCAGGGCACCCGCAGATACCAAAATCTTCGAGTGCTCAAGTACTTTACATAAAATGGTGTAGAACAATGCATAGAGTCAGCCCTCCACATCCACAGATGCAAAACCTACGGATGTAAAGGGCCGACTATATATTTACTGAAAAAAAATCCATGTCTATCCATCCAAGTGGACCCACACAGTTCAAACCCATGTTGTTTAAGAGTCAACTGTATATGGCATGTTAGGTAGTAATAAGTGACAAAAAGAAAAAATAAAGCAGGAAAAATTAATCTATGATAACAAAAGGTAGATCAGCAGTTTCCTGGGAATTGAGGTAAAGAGAGGGATGAACTGTAAGGGGCACAAGAAAACTTTTAGGGAGTGATGGATATTGTCTGTTGACTGTAGTGGTGGTTTCAAAAGTGTGTGTGTGTGTGTGTGTGTGTATATATATATGTATACACTTTTATGTATATATATATGTATTCACTGATATATATATATATATACATATCAGCCAAAATTAATCAAATTGGACAATTCAAATGGATACAGTTTATTATATGGAAATTATAGCTCAATAAAGCTTTTTAAAAATAAAGAAGTGGAGGACTAAACTTTTAGAGAGGTGGTCAGTGAAAACCTTAATGAGAAAGTGACTTTTTAAAAAAGACATCAAGAAAATGGAAAAGCTAACTATGTAGATATCTAAGGAAAGACCAATCGGGAGAGGAAAAAAATCAAATGTACAGACCCTAAAGAGGAAGCATGCCTGGTATGTTCTAGGAATAAGCAAGAAGAACACTGGGTCTAGCTAGAGTAGACTGGGTAAGGGAGAGGACTATTAACCTGACTGACAGAAAGCCACTAGAGGTGAGAGCCAAATATACATTATCTGACTTATGCTTCAACAGAGCTACTCTATTGATATACTGCTGTGTATTCAGAGTAAGCCAAAGAGTAGATGTAGAGCGATCAGTTAAGAGGATGTTGTTATAATCAAGGAGAGAAGTGTTAGTGATCTGAACATACTGTGGGGTGGTGAAAAGTAGTCATATTTTAGATATATTTTAAAATTAAACCCAGCATGATTTGATGATGAACTGGATGTGGATGTGAGAAAAAGAGAAGATATGAACCGGCAGAATGGAGGTGTCACTAACTGAGATGAGAAAAAATGCAAGAGGAATTGGTTTGGGAGGCATATGAGGAACTTAGTTTGGGGCATATTCAATTTTTTGATAGCTTTTTCATCTTTAAGTAGAGTTCTCCTTAACATTACTTAATTTAGAAGAGAAATACAGTTTAGAGATATAAATTTGTTGGAAACTAGGTAACACATCATTTGTAGTGATGTTTAGACTTAAATTGATTGACAAAAAGCATTCTGTTAAAAAAATTTATTTTGCAATTTTGGCTAACAAGAGCAAAGAAAAACCACAGAGATTTAAAAGAAGATTTAAAAATTCCTGTGGCAGTACCCCCAAAATTCAGATGGTATATAGTTACTAAAACCAAAAGGTACATTTTATTTTAAACTCCAGTTCAAGAAATATTAAGAAATACTACAATAGCTTTCTAGGATGGTCTTAAAGTAGATATGTATGTTTTCATATTCCTATCCAAATAATATATACTTAAGACGAAATGAAATAATCGCTACTGCTAGAATAAAAAATAGCCTATACAAATTATTGGTGAAATATCTAACTGTACTATCACACTGTTAGATTTTTGGTCTGGGTATAATACAACAGTTAAGAGAACAGACTTCAGAGTCAGACAAACCAAAGACAATAAAGGCAATTAGCACTATTTTACAATAACTGAATATAAGAACCTCCAAATGTATTTTGAAGAATTATTTTTTAGAAAAGAAATTACCTTTTAAATTAAAATTAAAGTCATTATCAAAAAATCTGAAAAATCACACTGAAAAATCCTAAGAAACTCAAGAAGGGACTATGTGAGGAAACCTGCCAGGTAAAAAATACTCTCAGCATTAGAAGAAAAGAATACATTTCTATTAAAGCATGTAACTGAAGCACGTATTTCATTATTTATCTGAAAATAAATCTGGTTAGCTAATTCAGTGATCTGGGTTTTCTCTTCTTAATTACAAGTTGCTGCTTTTTCTCCCCAAAAGACATATACTGGGTCATTAAAAGTCTGATCTGACAATTATTTGGAACACAAAGCAAATGACTTCAAGAACAACCATGCAGATGCTAAAATATCTGCTACAATGACTGTAGAAACTACAAGGAAAAGCAGCAGTGTTTTATAAAAAATCGAGATAAATTTAAAATCATTTGTGGGCTCAAGCGCACGTAGGGTTTGGAACAGTAACGTTACTGTACTTAAGATACATTGCCTCCTATACCTGACTACCTATAAAGATGACTAGGTGAGATAGTTTTGTTCTGTGTTGTTTAATCGCAATCCTTGGTCTTTTTAGCATCTCTATTATTGCCCTAGAGATTCTGACCTAATGCCAGGAATTCTTAGATCTAACCAAAAATGGAATAGTAGCCAACTTCTTTACAATCACCTTATTGACCCATTTTGTTCTTCTGTGATAGTTGCCAGGACCCTGAGGCTGATTTCTAGACTATACACAATTGGGAGTACTCAAATTTTCAGACGATTTCATCTCCAAAAAGGGATTCCAAGAAACAGGGTCTTTTCCTATTATTCTTATTATCTCCGCAAAAAAGACTTATATAAAATCAATCTGCACGTATGGCTAATATGTAATGGAAAATACAGTTTACAAAGGGAAATTGATTGCAGTTGAACTCACCTGTCCGCTTTTCCCTATTTCCAGCTCCACTATGGCAACAGGGGTATGAATTTGAGCTGAGTGTCTTGACTGTGATTTGCCATCAACTCTCCAGCTCAGGCCCCGAAGCCCGCTGTCCCAGCGGCTCTGGTTCATGAGGCTCTCTCGGATTTTTGTTTTATGACTCTTCCAGAATTTAGAAATGACAGCGGCTTGATCAGATGTGATCCCTCCTTGCTTTTTGGTTTGAGCAGTCAAGAATGCCTCCAGCTGATTGAAATCCATGTCAGCAGATGCAATAGACTATAATGATGGAAAAAGTAATAAATATGAATTTGGTAGATAACTAGAAAAAAGTAGCTTCTTAACTACAGATCATATTTTAAGGGATTCATAATCACCTAATAAGTTTTCAAAAACAGGTTATCAAGTGATAGTAATGAGAATAAACTCTTCATAAAGACAAAGATATTCCCTTGGCAAATATTAAATGTTAGAAAAGCAGTTAAAAATTCCATATCATTCAAATTCTATGTCAATAACTCTAATCTCATTTTTAAATATCCAGTACTATGGTAGGAAAATAATAAAGTAATAAATAAAATAAAAAATTTTTAATAAAAAAAGAGAATAAAATTAATTTGCTCTCTGATGAAATCTGACATAATTTCATATGCCTTATAGCCAGGCTTGGTTTAACATACTATTACTGTAAGATGCCTTACCCATAAGAAGCACTAAGTAAATTTTGTTAAATGAATGTATTATTTTAGCTTCATAGCCCATCTTCAGCCAAATAGCTTATTCATAATAACACTACTCTAATTGTATATTACTTTATGCTTTTCCATAAATTTTCAAAACTTAATTGTCATTGCTGTTCTGAGAACAGTAAGTAACTAAATTGAGGTGGGAAACCATCAGAAGGCTGGAGCAGTGGAGTCGTGGAGAGGACAGTGATGGTTAATGATCTGGTCTCAGGACAAGCTCTCCCCTGCATCTTCTTTAGTATGTCCTCATCCTCTCCTGCCCATTGGAGTTAGCATGAGCTCCTAAACAGACAAATCATAGTACCCTCCTTTCCCTGGGCATAATAATTGATCCAAATGAATCTCTCAATTTAGAGTAGGAATAGAAATGGTCTTGCCTCTTGAGGTCATGGTACTGGAAGGATATGAGGCTGGGTTGCAGACAGCGATCTTTGATCTTTTGGCAAAGGCCTGATCGCAATAAAAAAGAATGAAGCCAAGCAGAAATGAGAGTGGGTTCTAATGGAGTGATATCCCTGTTCTATAATCCCCAAGGCTCTGGCTCCTGCAGACTTCCTTCAGTTCTGTTTATCTCAGCACCCTTTCCACCTACAGGCACCAAAAAATTCCATTTACTGTTCAAGACAGTTTAAACTGCATTCCTATTATTTGAAACCAGGAGTCCTGGCTAAACTTGGGCAGTAGCATTAAAACAGAGGAATGTAAAGGTAGACAGTTTATTGGTAGGGTATAGATAGAGGAAGTGGGACTATGGCTGAAAAGCAAACACGACGCCTTTATTCCTCCATTAATATAAAGAAATATTACGATAAATATAACTTTCTGATAGATTAAAGATAGTTCATATTGCAATTCAATAAACATTTACTGAATACCTGCCTATTTAGCAGGTATGAGGATGCAAAATCTCTGGCTATATCACTCAATAGAAACATTAATTTATATAATATACTATAATTTCCACTGGCACTTTGCTTCACAATATCACATCACAATTCAGGTGACTGGTATCATTCTCTTTCTCAAATCATATCAAGATATTCATTCTGATATAACTTCACTTGTGACATAAGTTATTTTGGTTGGGTTCTAGTCAATAATATCGTGAACTTGGGTCAATTCATCGAAATTTAGAATAATCAGAAATTAAATGAAGTACTGACTTCAAGTTCAAAGCCATCAATTTTCATCTAATTCAAGAAATATCTGAAAAGCTACCATGAAGCAGATACTGTTCAATGCATGCCCCCTGCATCTACCAGTAGCCTAAGTTGGCAGCCTGGTACTCACATATCCTTGATTCTTCCCTCCTCTCCACAACTTGGAACTAGTGGTTCTCAACAGTGGCTGCATATTAGAAGCATGAGGTATATTTTAAAAAATATCAGTGCTCAGACTCCATTTCAAAAATTCTAATTTCTAAAAATTCTAAAGTGATGCCCAGATGTTGATATTGTTTAAGTTTCCCAAATGAGTCCAATGGCAACAAAGGTTAAGAACTAATGCCTATAATCTTTTAATTATCAAGTTCTACTGATTTTTACATCTGAAATAATTCTTATAATGTATCCCCTCTGTTCTGTCCCTACTCCCTGATAGAGGCCTTCACTAAATTAAACCTGAACGAAGCTTGTACCTGCTTGAGTCTATCTTCTATACCCCATCAAAGTAATCTATCTAAAATGTCAATAGGATCCTGTCACATCACTATACAAAGCTTTCTGATAGCTGGCTATTACCTGCTGCAGCTGTTATCAGTCAGCATGTTGTGAAACATCTACTCTCAGGTATAAGTTACAAGTAATGTTATTTGTAGTAGTAAAAGTATTGGAGTTTGTAAAGATTTATTTTTATAAGTATATATTGGAGGGTTTTCAAGATTATCCTTATATTAATAAGGTCCTCCCTTGTTTCAATTGTTTCCTTGAATAGAAGGGAAAAACATAAGAATCAAGAATTCTGCATGGAAATAGATCATGCATGCATCTGTTAAGTGTGCCGCAGAGTAAAAAAACATAGAAAACCGATCATATAGGGTAGTGGTTCTCCACGAGGTAGTGTTGCCCCCCACCCCACCCCTAGGCACTTGAGAAATGTTTAAGAGCTATGTTTGGTTTCATAGTGATTGGAGTGCTGTTGGCATTAGAACAGGAACTAAGGATGCTACACATCCTATAGTGCTCAAGAAAACACGGTTGGCAAACTTTCTCTACAAGTGTTAACCATTGCTGTTAAATATCCTTCTCTTTTTTTAGTCCAACTCTTTAAAAATGTAAAAACCATTCTTAGCTCATGGGTTGTACAAAAATAGGCAGTGTGGTCTGCAGGATGTAGTTTGCGAACTCCTGCTCAAGAACATCCCACAGAACAAAGTGACCCATGTCCCACATGACCTGGCAATGTCCCATTTAACATGAGGTGGAAAAATCTGTTTATAATTACTTGAGCACAGAAATCTATCCTTTTTCTTCTTCGGTAAAAAGTATTTTTTGCACAGTTTTAATAAACGCCAAATTTTCCAGGAATGCAACTAATGTAACTTCTACTTTGGTTTGGTCAGAACTTCACAAAGACGTTGTTAAACATTTTGGAAAAATCTCATTACCAGTGGCAATACCATTTAAAATATCTTAACTACATCTAGGTATGTCCGCATTTATTGCCGTGCCTTCAAAGGGATTATACATATAGGTGCAAGTATCTGATTAATTAATTATATGTTCTAATACAGTAATGCTTGAACATTTACATTAAAACACATTTCAAATTATTATTATATTTTCTTTATAACTTTCTTTTATATTACTTACATCATATTGATTTGTTAGACATTTTATATGTGTTAATTTTATTATACATGAATTATATTTATACATGAATTCCATTTAAGGATAATAAAGGGATATTATCTATAATATTTATAGAAAATATTCATTGTGAAAAGGAGACACTGGGTCTGATAGGTTTGAGAACCACTGAGGATCAAGTCCAAGTTCAACACAACAGGCACTTCAAGATATGAGTTGGTTTATCTAGGTCTAGTGCCTCACATCTTACAACTTCCTGCCCCTCCACACTTGCCCCTCAAACAGCATCAACCTCTTTGTAATTCCCCTAACAATCCTAATACTCTGCTTCTTTCTATGCATCTCTGTTCATGCTATTCTAAGTGCCTAAAATGTCTTTCCATAACCATCTTCACCAGATTAACTTCTATTTACCATTCAAGACTCAGTTCAAGCATGGATTCCCTAATATCCCTCCTCCCCTAGTAAGGTAAAGACCCTTTCTATTCCAAAAATGCCCTAATATCTCTAGCACTTTACTTACCTCGATGTAATGAAATTATCTGTTTATAAATCTATTTCACCCGATAGATTCTAATCTTCAAAGGCAGGGTCTACGGATCTCTGCAATACAGCATTAACACAACCCCTTGAATTCATGTTCTAAAGAGTACTCACAACCATATCAACACCTTTTTAAACCAAAACAATATTAAACGTTGCTGCAGGGGAGCGCAGGTCCATTGTTCCTGCTCCTGACTGCACTGTTATTCACTTTCATGCAGCAACAAGTCAGTCAGGAGGCTGTGTCAAAGCCATGGCTTTGGAAGGTACCAGAAAGACGTCTGTGGAACCAGAAGTGGCCAGTCACTGAATTAGAATTATCCTAATTAGTCACAATGTAAAATCTCTGGAGAAGGTATATGCTGACTTTACCAGAGCCGCAAAGGAAAAGAATCTCAAAGTGGAAGGACCTGTTAGTTCAGAGGCCTACCAAGACTCAGAATCACTATGAGAAAAACTCCTTTTGCCAAAGGTTCTAAGACGAGATCCTCTTCAATGAGGACCACAAGGATTCATTGACATGCACAGTCCTTATGAGACTTTTAAGCAGATTACTTCCATCAGTATTTATCCAGGAGTCAAGGTTAAAGTCTCTGCTGCAGATTCTTAAATCAACCACTTTAATAAACTGATTATCAGTTGCTGAAAAAAAAAAGGAAGAGGTGGAAGTGGGTGAGAGGAGAGTGAATATGGCTATAAAACTGCAACTCAAGGGATCTTAGTGGTGATGGAAAGTTCTGTACCTTTACTGCATCAATGTCAATACAGTCATCCCTTGGTATCCCCCGGGGATTGGTGCCAGGCAGATACCAACATCCTTGGATGCTCAAGTCCCTTATATAAAATGGCATAAAACAATGCTTATAGTCAGCCCTCTGTACCTGCAGATTCCTAACCTTGGATAGAAAACACTGTTTTTGATCTCCAGATGATTGAATATATGGATGCAAAACCCACAGATATGAGAGGCCACTGTATAGTGGTTGTTATAATATCACAACTCCAGATGATTGAATACATGGATGCAAAACCCACAAATATGAGAGGCCACTGTATAATGGTTGTATAATATCACAACCACAATATATATTATACTATAGTTTTGCAAAATGTTATCATTGGGAAAAAGTGGTAAAGAGACAACAGAATCTCTTTGTATTATTTCTTATAGCTGCATGTGAATCTACAGTTATCTAAAAAAAAAGCTTAATTAAAAAAAAAAACAACACTCTACAGCCATCCTACCCTGAACGACACTAGAGCTCACCTGATCTCGGAAGTTAAGCAGGGTTGGGCCTGGTTAGTACTTGGATGGGAGACTACCTAGGAAGACCAGGTGCTGTAGGCATGTAAAAAAAAAAAAAAAAAAAAAAACAACTATAAGGACCTTTTTGAGCCCCAGATTTAAGTTCTAAGTCTTCAATAGGGTTTACAAGGTGAACCATGATCAGGCACCTCCTCTATCTCTCTAGCTTCAATTCTCCTCATCTCCCTCTACCTCTCATAATCTACTCATTCATTCTCCCTTCCATTCATACCAAACTCCATTTAACTCCTATATATGCCATTCTTCCTCTATCCTCTGGACCTCTGCCTATGCTAGTTCTTCTGCCTAGAACATATTAATGGCTGTTCCTTCAACCCATTTTGTTGACAATACCTTTTTTTTCAGGCTTTAACATAGACCTTAACTTTATATAAGAAGCCTTCCCAGAACCCCCAAATCTGGAACAAGGGTCTCTTTCTAGGCTGCACTGTTAACTAGCGATATTTATCACAATGTAGGTTAATTGCCAGGCCTATATCATGTTCTAAAATGTAAGTACTTTAACAGGGCAAAGACCTGTCCCTTCTTTTTTTAATATTTAATCTCTGGGTCCTAGCACAGTGACTGGCACATAGTAGTGACCAGCAAATATATGTTGAATGAATGAATATATTTATTGGATGAGTGTGGAATCTTGAATCCAAAACACCTGACCCTGACTACTCATTTAACCTTGAGAAAGTTTTTTAGTCTTATTGTACCTAAATTATCTCATTTATAACGAGACATAATATAGAATATGGTGATTTTTAAAACTTAGCTCCAAGATTTTTTGGCTCTTCTCTCACTGAGCCTATAGATTCCATATCCTAGAATATGGGTGGCATGATTGCTAGACCAAAAGATCACAGCAATTCAAATTATATGATATTCTTGAAAAGGTGAAACTATGCAGACAGTAAAAACCAATGATTGGCAAGGGTTGGGAGGAGGGGAGATAGATAAATAGGTAGAGTACAGAGGATTTTTAGAGCAGTGAAACTATTCTATATGATAGTATAACAATGGATATAAACATATGTTAAAATTCATAAAATGTACAACACCAAGAATGAACCCTAATGTAAACTATGAACTTAGGGTGATGTTGGTTCATCTATTATAACAAATGGACCACTCTGGTGGTTGACTGTGGGGGAAGCTATGAGTATATATGTGAGGACAGGGGGCATATAGAAACTCTATATTTTTCATTCAATTTCATTGTGAACCTAAAACTGCTCTAAAAACTAAAGTCCTTTTTTTAAAAGAGTGAATTAAAAGATTATGGCAGGGTAATGCTGTGCCAATTTTCTGGCTCAGGTTTTAGAAAACTGGCAACTTCCATTTTGTCTCTCTTGAGAGACATGCCCTTAGAATCTAGCCATTGCACTGTAAGCAGCTTATGGAGAGGCTACGTCAAAAGGACGCCAGCTCTCAGGCTGTCACTAAGCTCCCAGCCAACAACCAGAACCAGACAATTAATGAGGCATTTTGAAATTGGATCCTCCAGCCTCCAATTGAGCGGACACGCTAAGGACAGAGCCTTCTCCTCTGAGTTCTGCCTAAAGTTCAGATTCATGAGAGAAGTGAAATGACTATGGCTGTTATTCTTTTAAAATAATAAAATAAAAAGAACTAAACTCAAGATAATGATTCCTTTTTTAGTAAAACGCCCTTTAAGTATTAAGCATATTACTTATTTAAGTAATGAGAGGCTAATAGTTGAAAATGGAAAGCTTTAATATTAATCAACCCCAAAGCATTTTAGTCCTAAATCAGTCTCCTATAATTAATATTTATTTATAATCATTAATTTCTTCTTGTTTGTGTGTTGTTGTTGAAAGCAACAGTATTTAAAGTCGGCACTAAAAATAAGTCAATAGCAAGTCAGTTTCTATTACTCTTTTGCAGATAAAACATCACTATTCCATTAAGCTGCTAGTTTATTAGAGTGGTATTCCAAAACAGAAGTTCAGTGATTAACACCAATATAGAGGATAAGGAAGTCAAGGATACCCAACCAAAATTGCAAGAAGAAAGCAACCAAGAATATAATAATAATTTAAGGAGCCTATGGGACAAAATTAAGAGTAACAACATCCATGTCATAGGGGTACTTGAAGAGGGGAACAAGAAGTTGAATATATATTTGAAGAAATAATGATGAAAAACTTCCCTAATCTGGTGAAGGAAATAAATATATAACCCTAGAAAGCTCAAAACAAAAAAAAAAAAAAAAAAAATGAACCCAGAGGCCCACACCAAGACATATCATAATTAAAATGCCAAAGGTTAAATACAAAGAGAGAATCTTAAAAGCAGCAAGAGAAAAGCAAATAGTTACCTACAAGGGAACTCTCATGAGACTGTGGCAGCCAATTTCTCAAAAGAAACTTTGCAGGACAGAAGAAGGGATTGGCACAAAATATTCAATGTACTGAAAACCCAGGATCTACAACCAAGAATATTTATCCAGGAACACTATCATTTAGAGTCGAAGGACTGATAAAGAGCTTCCCAGACAAAAATAAGCTACAGGAATTCATCAACACCAAGGCAGTATTACAGCAAATGTTGGAAGGACTTCTTTAAGAAGAAAAAACATGTATCAAAAACATGAATAAAGAATGGTCATAGTCTACAACCATGCCACCCTGAACAAGCCCGATCCCGTCTGATCTTGGAAGCTAAGCAGGGTCGGGCCTGGTTACTACTTGGATGGGAGAACGCCTAGGAAGACTAGGTGCTGTAGGCATAAAAAATAAAAAATAAAGGATTATAAGCTGACAAGGTCCTTGCAATATGTGAGGTCAACCAAGGGTTGCCTCGCCTAAAAAAAAAAAAAAAGAATGGTAATAACTACATATTTATCAACAAGTATCTCAAATGGAAAGGAATAAAGCACTCCAACCAAAAGACAGAGAAGGTAAATGGATAAGAAAACAAGACCCCTACATATGTTGCCTACGAGAGACTCCTTTCAGATTAAAAGACACACACAGACTAAAAGGAATGGGATGGAAAAAGGTATTGCCTTGATAGACCTAGAGGGTATTGCACTGAATGAAGTAAGTCAGACAAAGATAAATACCACATGATTTCACGTACATGTGGAATCTAAAGAACAAAACAAACAAACAAACAAAAAACAGAAACAAACTCATAGATAAGAATATTTTGAGGGCTACTAGACAGGAGGGAGTTAGGGGGTATGATGTAAAAGGGCAAAGGGATTAAGAAGTACAAATGGATAGACACAAAATAGTCATGGAGATATAAAATGTAGCATAAGGAAAATAGTCAACCATGTTGTAAAAAATATATAAGGGGGAAGAGGGGTAACTGATTTAGTGGGGTGACCACTTCGTGAGTTATCTCTAATCACTATGCTATACGACTGAAACTAATAAATTATTGTATGCCAACTATAATTTAAAAAAACTCATTGAATTGTACAATGTAAATATGAGCCATTAATTGTCTATTATACTTCGATAAAGGTGGGGGAAAAATCAAGAAAAAAGTTCAATGATTAAAACAAACAAATATAGATAAATGGCATTTAGTGAGAAAATACTTTGATGCAATGTAAATTACACATATCAGAGCAAAAATTCCATATTATCACCTAGTAGAAATGTATCAAAGATACACATTTCTGCCTCTAGTTTTCCAATAAAAATGAAAATACTTCTATAAAAAGTATAGAAACACTTTAGAAACCACTGGGTTCCAGATGTATTTATTTAAAATTTTTTAATTAATAGACTTTAACTTTTAGAACAGTTTAAAGTTCCCAGCAAAACTGAGTGGAAAGTACAGAGTTCCCACATACTCCCACTGACCTCCAGCCCTGCACGCACAGTCTCCCTGACCATGACCAAGAAGAATAAATATTGGGGACATGAATTCAATGGTCCAAAAGTGCTATTTCTTTTTTTTTTCTTCCAAAAGCACTGTTTCTTAAAAGTACATCAAACATAAACAATAAATGGATGCAATTTAATTATAGGAAATATTCTTTATCATGGTTAGTAATACTAGTAACTCACATATATACTTTTTTAAAGGAAAAAAAAAAGCAGAAAATCCTTATACATAAATATTTACCATAATTTTCATTCTGCTTATAAATAAGTCTTTTTCCAGTTATATTACATATGATGTTTTTAATATTGTAAGAAAAAAAAATATTGCTGGCAGTTATTTGAATGAAAGATAGTTATTTCTCTAGTGACTAAATTATGTCCAAGAAGAAAGAATGATTAGGAATTAAGCAAGATAATACATAAGATACAAATATTTGTTTCCTCAACCACTGAATGGTAACAGCGATTAAGAATTTCAGAAAGTTATGTATGTCCCTAATTTCCATTAAGTGAATTGAAACATAACACACAGATTTAAATTTACCACCACTTCTGAAGAAAATAGAATGACAAGCATAGAAGGCTACCAAGAACTAACAACAGTTCAACCTCCATAGAAACTACTCATAGTAACTATAGTAATTTCCTTGTCAACAGTTCCGTTAAGGTTTAAGAACTTGCTATGTCATAATGTGCAGACACATCCTTTAGTTAAGCCTATAAACTACAGAATGCTACCAGTTGTTAACAAAAAAAAATTAAGACCTTGAGAAAGTAAAAGCAATTTGTCTTCAGTGATTATTAATATTATCCTATTAGTAAAGGGTCTTAAAGAGAAAGTTTTTTCTGATTTGTTTCATCAAAAATTTTTCTGTCACAAATATATATTTACACAATTAAAGACCCAATACCAGGTCAAAAGAACTTAGTTGCATTACTACTGCAGTCCAGCATAAAAATTATGTAGTGAGCTAAAGCAAGTGAAACTGTCCAAAAAATGGTTTAGGTAAACCAATATTTTCTAAAGCTCCTGAAATTTTTCTTGTTTTTAAAAAAACTAAATACTTTCCTTGAAAATGTTTATGCTATTATTTTAAGTACAACATTGTCCAAAACTTAAGGAGTAATAATCCCCAAAAAAGCAACTCACTTTTGTCTTTTACTTACCATCAGTAAATTAGTGAAATCTAATTTATTGTACGTGATTAGAAAATGGTTTTGCTGTTTCAAACTTATTACTCTGGGCTTCAGTTTCCCTGAAATTAAATGAAGGGAGTATGCTAAATGATCTCTATGTACCCCCATGTATTAACATTCCATGTTGCTGTATCTACAGATTGAGCTACAGTATTCAACTGTTTTAGTCTTGCAAAACTGGTAATATCAAAGGTGTGAATTTACTAATCTCCTAAATTTTATTCCCTCCTATAAACTATATCCAGCATCACTCAGCTTTTGAATTTTTAAAGTAGAGCAAAATGTTTAAAAGCCAGGGATGAGAGCTGGCTCCCAATTGCCATTCAAAATTGAATATACTTTATTAGAAACTTTTTAAGGCCTATTTTATCCCCGAAGAAAAAGATGATAATCATCTCATACAGAAACCCTCCTAAATTACTGTTTTACAATTCATAGTTTTGAATATTTGCAGAATTTGTGCTAGCCCATTCAGTTTTATGACTCTATGTGTTATCACTGTGTAGTCTATATCACTGAGTTTTCACCACCTGCCCTATTTATGTATCAGGCATTGCCCTATGCTCTCAAATAAAATGAATAACATATGAACCTGCCTTTGAAGAGCATTCAATCTGGTGTGTAACCAAAAGCACGATATGTATCTTTGGCTTTCTCCATTTGCCAGAAAATCTGGAGCAGTGATATCCTAAATGCAATCTGCAGACCAGAGCCAGTCCACGAACTTTGTTACCAGTCCACTCCAAGGTGATTACAGAAACTGAGAGTAAACATTTAGGAATTTCTGTGGCAATGTGATGGTATTTTATATCAATTAATCCATAAAATAATTAGAGCTTAAATTTTTATGTATTTTTGGTGAGGAATTGAAAATTTTTTTAAAAACAATACACACACGCACTACAAAACTGGTCCTCAACAGACATCATTAAAGAAGTACTGTCATTGAGAGTAGACATACCCTGGAAGGTTCTACTGCCTGAAGCTTAGGTCAGCTTGCATTTTAAAATAAAAAACACTCATACTGGACTTCATTAATGAATAACTAATTGGCCTCATTTTCACTATAATAAAAATCTTGGTTTCAATGACATGGATGGACCTAGAGGTTATTATGCTGAGTGAAATAAGTCAAAGACAAATACCATATGATTTCACTTATATGCAGAATCTAAGAAACAAAAAGAACAAACCAATCAAAAACAGACTCACAAATATGGTGGACAATCTGGTGACAGACAGGAGGTGTTACGGGGCTGGGAGAATGGGGTGAAGGGTTAAAGAAGTATAAATTAGTAGTTGATAGATGGTCACAGGGATGGGGAGCACGGCATACGGAATGTAGTTAGCATTAATATATTGACTAGGTGGAAAACCAGAGGAGAGAAGGAACAATTAGGGGGATCATTTATAAACTTTATAAATGTCTAACCAATGTACTGTATACCTGAAATTACTAAACTAAATAAAGAAATTTTTAAAAAAATTTAAAAAAAAAACCCTGGTTATATCTGAAGAAAGGAAAAATATCCCAAGAATAAAATAAAGTGCTAGCTATGGACAATTTGGAAAGAAAATGCTATTACTCTTCACTGGAGAGAAAGGGAAATATTTCAAGTTGACAGCAAATTTTATAAACAACTATTGTCTATGACTGGCTCTTCCTACAGGAAAAAAACATAGCTATAATCATTTAGAAGTTCTTAATTTACACAATTCACAAATTGAAAAGAAAACTGCAGTAAAAAGAAGAGCCATGGAGTGAATATGGAAATTTATTCTTCACGAATCTGTGTAATTAGTCCTGTTTCTTGCTATCTGTGATAAAATAATAAAGTCTCTGTTTCTCTGGTGTCTCCAAGCCCTGGGAAATTACTGGAGCCTTTGTACACAAAATCCAACCTTGTTTCATTTGGCACAGTTAAAAACAAGTGAAATCAAATCATATCTAAAGCCAAATTCAAACTTCCCATTACTAGATTTAGTATATAACTGATTGGTGCTTGTTGGTATTACTGCCTTATTATGCATGCTAATTTAACAGATTTACATATTAAAAAAGGAAAAACTAATTTGGTTTCATAAAA
Organism: Pteropus vampyrus; assembly: GCF_000151845.1. Taxonomy (NCBI): domain Eukaryota; kingdom Metazoa; phylum Chordata; class Mammalia; order Chiroptera; family Pteropodidae; genus Pteropus; species Pteropus vampyrus. The sequence goes on from NW_011889352.1 coordinate 822,424, forward strand.
CAAAAATTTGGCCAGTAATGGACTCACCTAGAGCACCTCTGGATACATTCCAAAGCTCAATGATTTGTGCAGCTACTATGTAACAGTCACTGTGCAAGGAACTTTCCAGTCTACTGGTTGCTCTATTGTCCAATAGAAGGGCAGAGAGTTGAACAATTAATCAAGTCCAAAAACAAGTGACAGAGAGCTAGGTAAGAATAAGAAAAAATAAAACCGCAAACTATATTAGAGCGAGTGTAGAATAAGGTTATACATACCCATAGCATATAACAGAACACTCACAACAACTGAGAATTAAACAATCACAATTACAAAACGATCTCAAGGAATTGAGAAGGTCTTTGATACATAGCAATTGGTCACTGTGCTCAGATACAAATTTTAATCATGTGTTCCAGGAGGCATGCTTAGCTACTAACTGAACATTACCAACTTCCCAGCATTTTTAGGGCTACCTTATGGTTTCCTTATCTCCCTAATGAAATCAAGCCTTGATACTTCACTATGATCAACTTATTTACCTTTTTTGTATGTCTGAAAATTCTTAGCAGTTGTTTTTTTTTTTTCCCCAAGGCAAAAAATTAACAAAATACTGAGGGGGAAAAATGGCAATGGAGTCTCCACATAAAAAGGGTAGCTCAACTTTGAGGCTCCAACTCCTACCCTTGAAATTTATGTTGCCCTTAAAGATAACTCAGTCCCTTGCAACAGCCATCTTTGCACATGTTGTAAATTCTCTGGTGGATTTTTAACCTCTATCCCTAACTCAGATGTACCTGGCTTTTTAAGATCTTTCTTGGTCAAGTACAAGATTTCATATACTTTAGCTAATGACATGATACTATATATGGAGAACTCTAAAGATCCCCCAAAAAACTATTAGAACTGACAAATGAATTCAGTAAAGTAGCAAGATATAAAATTAATATTCAGAAATCAATTGCAGTTTTACAATAATGAACTATCACAAAGGGAAATTAAGAGAGCAATCCCATTTACAATTACATCAAAAAAAAAAAAAAAAAAAACCTAGGAATAAACTTAACCAAAGAAGTAAAAGACCTGTACTCAAAAAATTATAAGACACTTAAGAAATGGAAGAAGATACAAATGAATGGAAGCATATATCACGCTCATGAATAGGAATAACTGACATCATTAAAATGTCCATACTACCCAAAGCAATCTATAGATTCAGTGCAATTCTCATCAAAATACCAGAACAAATAATCCACGGTGATCTTGAGAAATAACAAAGTTGGAGGTATCACACTACCTGATTTCAAACTGTACTAAACAAAACAGCATAAAAAGAGACAGGCATAAAAAGAGACAGATCAATGGAACAAAATAGAGATCCCAGAAATAAACCCATGCCTATATAGTCATTTAATCTATGACAAAAGAGGCAAGAATATACACTGGGGTGAACACAGTTTATTCAATAAATGTTGTTGGGAAAACTAAATAGGTACACGCAAAAAAAAAAAAAAATGAAAGTGGACCACACTCTTAGACCATATACAAGAATAAACTCAAAATGGATTAAAGACTTAAATGTAAGATCTGACACCATAACACTCCTAGAAGAAAATATAGTAAGCTCTCTGAAGTTACTCTTAGTAATATTTTATTCTGATACATCTCCTTGGGCAAGGGAAACAAAAGAAAAAATAAGTGAGACTAAATCAAACTAAAAAGGTTTTGTGCAGCAAAAGAAATGATCAAAAAAATGAAAAGACAATCTATTGAATGGGAGAAAATATTTGCCAATGGAAAAATTGCAATTTATAAAGAACTCATACAACTCAATACCACAAAAGAAATGATTCGATTAAAAGATGAATAGACATTCCTCCAAAGACATACAGATGGCCAACAGACATATGAAAAGATGCTCAACATCTTTGATTGCAAATTGGTGCAGCCACTATGGAAAACGGTATGGAGTTTCCTCCAAAAATTAAAATTAGAACTACCTTATGACCCAGCAATTCCACTTACGGGTATTTATCTGAAGAAATCCAAAACACTAATTTGAAAAGATATATGTACACCTATGTTCACCGCAGCATTACTTATAACAGCAATAGATGATTAGATAAAGATGTGGTATATACATACAACAGAATATTACTTGACCATAAAAAAGAATGAAATCTTACCATTTGTGACAACATAGATGGATCTATAGGGTATTATGCTAGGTGAAATAAGTCTGACAGAAAGACAAATACCATATGATTTCACTTATATATGGAATCTAAAGAACAAAATAAACAAACAAAACAAAAACAGATTCACAGAGAGAACAAACTGATGGTTGCCAAATGGGAGGAGGGTTGGGGAGCTGGGTGAAAAGGGGAAAAGGATTAAAAAGCCCAAATTGGTAGAAAAAAAGATTTCATACACTTTAGTCAAAGTTGATCAACTGATAATCAAATATTTACCAAATGTCCAGAAGCTCAATACCATGGTGAGACAACTACTCACACTATGCTTACAGTCTAGGGTGAGGCCTACAGTTCACATACATCTATTTTCTCTCTTGAGTAGTTTTGCTCTGGTTTCTCAAACAGTCCTACTTGGTAACTAAGCCTAGAGGTCAAATCACACTGCTAATTCAAATAACCTTCTCCATTGAATAAGATAATTTATCAGAAATGGTCAGCTTGAAACTACAAAAATTAAACAAAAAAATTTTTCAAAAATATTTTATATGAAATTTTATTTCCTTATATATGCTTCCATATTAAAAAAAAAATCACAGTAATTTCAGAATTTTTAATGGTAGAACAAATTAATACACCTAGCCACCAGCTATTCCAAGTATTAACAGAACATTTATTTAGATCTCACTCTAAAATCAACTGCCTGAAAACATGAAGTTCAGGTAATGATGAATAATGGAATTGAGAAAAACTACTCAATCTCTCAATTCTTTATCACAAACATAAAAATGAAAAAAATATAAGAAAGAAGATGGGATAAAGAATAGAAAATAGTAGGAAAGTAGGACTTCTGGGGACAAAGATTTCTCTGGTACAGCTAAGAAGCAAGCAATTCCCACTGTAGAACTCCAGAGATACAAAGGAATGGGAAGTACTACATATTTCTAAGTGAAAGTGAAATTGGAAACAAGAGAAGTAGTTGAAAATTTGCTTACTACTTAATCCAGCCACCACCCCCAGCAACGCTCCTGGTGAAAGACTGTGGGTTTCCATGCTAGAGAGCGAACCAGAGGGCTCTGGACACAAGGACTCTAGGCACAGCTCAGGGCAAGGGACTCATTCTGAAAACTGGGAGATGAAGTGTAATTCCACATACTGAATGAGAGGTGCCCAGTCCCCTTCCACCACTGACTCTGCAATGCAATTGTGACATGAACTACTGAGTCCCCTTCTCCCATTGATTCTGCAATGCAACTGTAACATGAACTACATACTGGATAATGGGGTACCCAATCCCCTTTCCCCACTGACTGCAATGCAATTGCGACATGAACTACCCTCACAAGTTAAGGGCAAAAGCCTTTACAAGGATGACACCACTTTAGACACCAGCCACAGAGCTGGTGCAGTAGGGTGTTCAAGCCACCTGTACATCTGAGAAACTATCTATAAACGCAAGAGTTCCCATTATCCCCTTAAGTTCAATAATTTGACCGAATAATTCACAGAACTCAGAAAAGTGCTATATTTAAAATTAGTTTTATTATAGCAAAAAATAACAAATCAGGACCAGCAAAAATAGAGATGCACAGGGTAAGGTCTGAGAGGGTCCCAGATGGAGTTTCCCTGTCCTCTCCCCATAGAGTCAGGAAACATCACCCTCCTGGGTACACTGATGCATAACAATATACACAGAGTGTTATCTACTGAGAAAACTCTCCACGGCCAAAAAGTCCAGAGTTTTTACTGGGGTTTCATTACGTAGGCAAAACTGATTAAATCATTGGCCCTGTGATTTAACTCAATATTCAGCTTCCCTTCTCCCTGGAGGATGGGCCGATATCATGTGACTCAAAGCCCAACCCTATAATCACACAAGTGGTCTTTCTGGAGTTACAGACTCCAATCCTAAATCATCTCATTAGCATAAACTATCTAAGGGCTCACCATGACTTACCTTGTTGGCAAAAACTATAAAATGAGGTTCGAGGGGCCTACTGTAAATAACAAAGAAACTCCTATCACTCCAGAAACTTCAAGGATTTAAAGCCTCACTTTCAAGGACTGACAGCAAAGACTGACCAAATGCTTCACTATACAACAGGCTCCAAGAACGCTGGCAGATGGACTTCCAGGCAGGAACGTTAGAAGATTCCTCTCTGGGGAACAGCCTAACCAAGAGGATGGACTTACAGGTATTGACTGCAGGGCACACACATGAGCACCCTACAACTCTAAGTTCAGTAGGCTTTAAACCCTGGCTCATACTCACAAGGCTTCCAATCAACCTTTTAATCTGTCACTCGTAAATATAAATGACAACAGAGAAACACCAAATATTTGAGGAAAGCCTCCAACATGAAAGACAGGACCAAAATAAACAAAAAATAGAAATTCAAAGGAATAGAAAATTCATAAAATTTTTTAAATTTCAAAATATCACCTATAACTAACATTATTAGAAACAAACAAGAGAACTGCCCACATAATAAGTACTAACTCCTTTTTTTAAGGAATATTAAAGAACAAGAACTCCTAGAAATTAATAAAATAACAGAAATAGAAAATTCAAAACAGGATAGCTGAGAAAATTTTCAGAAAGTTGGCCAAAAATGACATAGAGAAAGGAAACAGGAAAAGAAGGGGGAAAAAAAGAAAATGAAAGAAATCAGGCAAGAAGACCTAACCCTGAATAAAAGGAGTTCCAAAATTAGAAAAATTTCTTAAATGGCATGGAGGAAATGATCCAATAAAATATATGAAAAGACTTCTAGAACTAAAGGACATGAATTTTCAGATTCCAAGTTATGGATTATGGGTAATATTTTTCAGGTATTATGATATTAACCAATTTAATAATCGTGCTTTTATGAACAATTTGTATATCCTTGGGAAAGCTGTTTAATTTTTCTGTCTCGGTTTCTCCATTTGTAAAATAGAAATAATCTAGCTCATAGTGTTCTGAGATTAAATAACATTTAGAAAGTGCCTGCCCTAAGGTTCAGAACAGACCAGGATTTCAAAAAATATCCATTGCCTCTCCTTATTCCTATTAATCAAGATATGTTTTCTACGAATAAAAATTTTCTCTTCCAATACTCACAGTTATGTATACTAAAGGTTTCTATTGCATCATACATACATCTTTCCCTTCTCCTACCATCATTTCCTTTCCTGAGAATCTTTACAAAGTTATATCAGCATTTTTATATAAGACATCAAGATTTTAATACATATATAAGCAAAGGATATGAAAAGAGAGAATATACATATAATAAACAATCTTCAACAGTATTAGAATAAAAGTAGATGTAGGGGAGGAAAACGTTTTCCTCAGTCTTTTCAGGACCCCTGGCTGGGTCTGGAAATTAACAAAGGCAGATAAGAGAAAAACACATATTTATTTAATGTTTTATGTGACATGGGAGCCTTCATAAGGAAATGAAGGCACAAAGAAACAGTTAAGCCTGTGTATTTTTACATTAGGTTTGATGAAAAGTGAACATTCATAGAAGGGTGTGATATGTTAAGGAACACAAACTAATTTTGTAGGCTGGGGAAAACCCTAGCAAGGCCTGTTGGTAGAATTCTTCTTGTCATCTCTCTGCCTTCAGAGATAAGGACGCTCTTCTCCCCTGGGTAAAGGGAGGGCACCACTCCCACGAAGATTTAATGGCCTGTTTCAGGGAAGAAGGGTGGTGGGGAGGGGTCAGAGTAAATATCCTGCTCTCCCTTTTCTCAAATTCCTTTCACTTAAAATATTCAGTATGCCAAGGTGCCATATTTTGGGGTAGCATGTCCTGAACTCTATCAGAGAGTGAAGCAATCTTAAAATACCATGTATAACTAAATGAACAAAAACAAAACATAATTTTAAACAATGTTGACCAAAAATAGTTAAGCTAGTACAGTCACTTATAAAGTGGAAAGGCCTCACAGAAAGCAACATGACAAAATACAATCAATATATTCATAAACTTTCATCTAATAACCCACTCTTGAGAAATAAACTCAATAAATAATTCTACAGAAGCAAAAATTATGTATAAAAACACTAATTGAAATGTTACCTATAAGGAAATCTAGAAACAATCCAAATATGTACTAACCAAGTAAAATGTCAATACAATATTAGTCGTTAAAATAATTACACTATATGACATGGAAACCTGTATTTCTAAAACCTCAAATTATTTAATATGATCTAACACATTTTGACAGCAGGATAATGAAAATAAGGTTTGTCCCAGAAAATCTAAGATAGAACTGTCTACATTTTAGTGTAAAATCTGATTATAATTTATACATTATGACTGGTACTACAGAAAAATAAACATATGTATAAACAAAAACTAGAAGGAATTATTAAAATAAAAATTGTTTTGGTAGGATGTAGAATTGTGGATATTTAATCTTTCACCAAAATTGCCAAAAATGTTTCTGTTAATGAACAAACTAAACAAAAACAGACTTACAAGATACAGAGAACAAACTGGTGGTTGCCAGAGGGGATAGAGGTTGAGGGACTGGGTGAAATAGGTGAAGGGATGAAGTAGTACAAATTAGTAATTACAAAACAGTCACAGGGATGTAAAGTATAGCATAGAGAATATAGTCAATATTATTGTATAAAAATTTTTTTTTAAATAAATAAGTTCAGCATAGGGAATATAGTCAATAATATTGTAATAACTATGTATGGTACCAGATGGGTACTAGATTTACTGGGAGGGATCACTTTGTAAATTATATAAATAGCTAAACACTATGCTGTATACCTGAAACTAATATAGAATAATATTAAATGCCAACTGTACATGAAAAAAAAATTTTAATTAAAAAAATGTAAAGCATTAAAAAAATGTTTGTTATGGGTTTGTATGTTTCCAACTACAGTATAAGATAATCTTCATGATTTCAAGCAACTTGATCAAAACGCTGCCTGATTCTAATCAATTTTTGCTCAAATAAATTCAAAAGGTTTAATATGCCTCAGTTTATCTTTTAACAGTTCTGTTGTCAGAAGAGGGGACCTCTGATGGCCCCAGGAAACAATGAGCCATGAGCAGGTGGAAGTATTCACTGAGCTCATTGTGCTCACTGCTTTCTTGCTGCACCTGGAGGTCATCAGTATGTCGCTTTGGGATATCTGAGCTCCGCAGCTTTTGTATTATGAGCGCTCAGATTTTATTTGAGCATTTCTTTATCCAAACTAGGTCTAACAAACTAGACTCAGTCCAGTGTGAAGAGTCAAGTAAATAAAATTTTGTTTTAAGGGGGAAAAAAAAGAGAGAAAGAGAAAATGAGTTCCTCTGAGTCCAAAGAGTCTACGACTCTTTCATCTGGGACTCCAGCTAACCATGTGTATAAAAATTGAGTCCAAACCTGTGTTTTTCTGAACAAGTGGGTTAACCTTACTAAAGATAATCCTGAATTGCAGTGGCTACAATGGGAAACTTTTAACCTATTTAAATTTACCCATTTATGCAGTGCCCTAGAGATAAAAAGGGGTCTCAGCCAGGGTAGAGAGATAATGATTTTTCCTCTTCTACATTTTATGATGACCAGGATGGGACCTACTAAGACACCCCACTAACTCTAGAGCCTGCAGATCAGAGCCTAAGAAAACTAGCAGAACACAGAGAAAGCTGAGAATTCTTACCAAAGTCAGCTCTCCCATATCTCTATCTGTAGTACTTGGTTAAGAGAAAAAGGTAAAATTTCACATTGTCCTTTCTTTTTCTTAAATTAAGACTCTTATGATTTTGGTTTGGAGGTACTCCTTGTTTATCAGTTCTTTCCCTCCCAGGGACAACTATTGCTTTCTTGTCTCATTTTATGTCTTGAGAACTTGGCTTAGATTTCCACCTATCTGAGCACGCAAGTGTCAGTTCTTGCATGTACAGGCAGCTCAAACAAAGGTTTGGGGGCTCTAATAATATAGCCAGAAAGAAATGTGGGTTGCAACCCACTTGTGGCTAGTATCCTACCAGCCGTTGCCAACTCTCATTGGAATTGTGTCTTTCTTTTGGTTATCTTTCAGAGTGGTTCTGAATCTTGGGAGGGCAGCATCTCCTGTACCCTCTTTAGGGATGGATGCCTCTTGTGCTCATGGTTAAGCTACAAAAGGCTTATTGGCTTTGGTTTCGAGTCACATAATAGGTAATGCCTGTGGTTTAAAAGAAAAAGGGAAAAATAATAGTTTAAAAAAAGAGTTCAATACTGCCAGGAATATTACTGTTTGTCCTGGCCTGATAATAAGATATTTGAAAGAATTTTTTTAATGAGCTCTATGGACAGAAGTTGGCCAAACTGGAAATTGATATTCAGAGCCTGACAGGAATTTTCGTTTTAGGCCTTCTCCCCTAAGATACAATGAACACTGGAATATTTTGACTTTCATATTAGTTGGAAATCTCCTTGATTTAAAAAAGCAAATTGAACATAATGTAGTTGAATGAGTGGGTAAGCCCCATGATATCATTCAGGTTACCACTCAGTTCTTTGATGAATTAAAAACTGCCTTTGCCTTATAAATCAAGTCTTTACAAGAACAGAAATGAGGCTCTAGAAACAATTTAAAACCCACCAATGCTTTTTAGCAATCCCAAACCTCTTCTTATTCATTTTAAAATGTTTGCAGATGTTGTGAATGGTCAGGACATTGAAAACTAAATTCCTTCTTGGAGAAAACTTATATCCTTTCTCTGAGCCTTTGAGATAGAAATGTTCTTCCTGGTCTTCTGTTAAGAACCAAGAGCCATCTCTTTGAAATACAAACTGTAGGGAGATAATTCTTATCAGAAAGACAAAAGAAGCTGTTTCGAAACTAGGTAAATGAAAAACAATGTTAAAAGTCTTCTCCACAAATATTAAAAAGCTTAAGCCATCTGAGCAGTTAACCTTATTCCATCTGCTGGCTATCTATGACTTACAGCAATTTGGTAAAGTATAACTTTGTAAACAGAATTAAAACATTTACTTTTCCTCCCTACCTGATCCCTCCAGAATTCGGTAACTTACTTAGTATTCTTATTTTAATTTTAATATAGTTGTTTGCATAAGTTCAAGCAAAATCTGTTCTGCTTATACGGGACACAACTGAAAACACTGGTTATTGATGAAGGCTTTGTCAGGAACGTCATATTTGAGAATGATGTTCATAAAATCGGATATGACCAGACAATTTTAAGGAACTAAAGTTGACTTTATGCAATCAATAAAGCTCCTTGGAAAAACCGCCGGGTATCTCACTTGCAGTTTCAAGCCCTATCTAACAGATGTGTAAAAAGGTCATTTCCTGGCATCCCCAGTAACATCAGGATATTTGGGGGACCTCAAGAAGAGAGGAATTCACTCTAATCTATAGGTATCCCAGGGAAAGCCAGATGGTGAGTCCTTGGCTTGGCTTCCCAGGCTTGAGAGATCTTTTAATCGAATCTAGGACTCCTTATGAAAAGTTACACGTGGGGATGGCTCCATAGAGTAGTGGTTAGCACGTCTGCTTTACACGCAGAAGGTCCTGGATTTGCGCCCCAGGTGGAGCCGTGGGCCAGGCCCCCCAAGTGCACCAGGGGTACAAGGCCCCGGGTGCACGCCACGAGTGTGTGGGAGGTGACGCCCCGACTTCAGAGATCCGGTTCTTAAGGGGAAACGGCAACATCCATAGGTCGGGGGTGGAAGTGGGGTGAGGGGAATTAAAGAGGGGGAAAAAAAAAGAAAAGTTATAGCAAAGCTGACTTTAAAAGAGCCTGTATGACCAATTATCATTCTTGCTACATTTATGTAAATAATTAGACCAAGTTTTTTGAGACTAAACTTATTTTGCAAAAAATGACTCTTACTTTACCTCTGATAGAAAAGTGGGTACCTATAGAGAGAAAAATATGTTTTAATGGGAAACTATAGCACATCCTTGTGGGTATTAAATTCTAGTCCTATTCACTGTCTTTGAGGTTTTGTTATCTACCTGTAAACTGGACTGGATCCTGAATTCTTCTAGTTTCCTGTAGTACATGGCTATGTCTCTTTAAATTAATGTTTCCAATTTTCTCTTACTCTTCTTAGAATCATTAAGGACAAAGACTGCCCTTGAACCTTGTTGGAAGGGACCATATCAGGTCACTACCCAGATAACAGCCAAACTTTAGGGCCTTGAACCATGGGTCCACATCCGCCAATTAAAAAGGGTTCATCCAAATTCCTGGAACTGTATACCAGCTGGAGATCTAAAATGGTTCCACCCTAGAAGTGGACACCTTGAAGTGAACAGCTCTCCCAAGATCATGGATCAAGATCTCCATCTCCAATATGAAATCTTTATTCCTTTTGCCTTTTCACTATGTGCTTTTTCTCCCGGTTAATGCATGGAAAGACGATGCTCCTTAACTGACAACTATTGCTGAATCTACCACTAAGACCATAGCTGCACAACAAAAGTCTCTAGGCTTTCTGGCTAACATGGTTATAGATAACAAAAATTGCTTTAGATTACTTATTGGCTGAACAAAGAGGAGTCTGAGCCATAACAATTACCTGCCACTATAGCTAGATCAACACTTCTGGTATTGTATCAAATATAAGAAATTAACAAACAATTCACTTGGTACATTCTTTGATTTATTTGATACTAACTGGTTTGGTTCATGGGGGTCATGACTAGGGAGCATATCAGTCTCTTGGTATTATCCTCCTGATAGTCATCATTGTATAGTTTCCTTGGTGCACTGTGTTCTCTCAAGGGTCTTATCTTAAATATGTATTCACTTAAATATGGTTTCACTGCACCTAGAGAAACAAACACAGGATAAACAAGAAGATGAACAGTAAAAACAATTCTTCCACAACCTGATATCATAATCTATGACTTTCCTGAGAAGAAAAACTTAACCCTGATGGTGACCAAGAATAGTGCTAATACCAAACTCCTCGTCAATCTCTCATGTATAAATGATCAAAAGGGAGGAAATGTTAATTAAACAAGGAGGCCATTAGACTGATGGCATTAATGCCTTAGCAGCCTACAATCTACATCAAACCAAAATCTATGCCTGTAATGCCTCAAGGTTAAGAAATCAAAACCTAAAGACAATCAATCATAAACAGCTAATTAGGCTTTCCCAAATAAGGGAACTACTTAAGCTACAACCAATCAAATAATTTCCTTGCTTTGCTTCACCTCTTCTCTGTAAGAGTCTTTCCCCTAGCTCCTGTCAGTGAAGTGCTCCTATTCTTTGGTATTACCTGACTGGAATCTATTTTTGTTCAATTAAACCCTTAAAATGCTTAATATGCATCAATTTATCTTCTAACAGTCGTTACTGTGTGTGTGTGTGTCTGTGTTTGTATGCATACATTCATATATTTGTGTGACTTTTCCATGGGGAAAAAAAGCAAGGTACCTTCATTGCTCCAAAAGGCTTCTAAAAAAATCAAAATAGAAATGTGTTCTGTACACATGAAAGCCATTAGGGGAAAAAAGCTTCAGGCTTTAGATTTCCCCTTAGTTTCATTGTAGTAACAACATTAGCGTGTAAAGTGGCCAGAAAAGCTGCATTTACTAATGAAACTACTTCAGGGTGCTCTCACATGCAACTACTGGCCTATATTTATTTGATTAAATTTTTCAAATAAAGCACTCGAAAGCCCAATACAGAAAACTGGGTTAGATATACATTTTATCCTTTTTCCTTCTTTAGTTATCTGAATTTTAAAAGACTCAGATTAAGAATACACCAGAATGAGGACATAGGCTTTAAATTAAAAAGATCTTACTAGATGCAAAATCCTAGACAAGTTACCAAACCCCTGAGACTCATTTCTTCCATTTGCAAATGGAACTACTAATACCAATCTCAAATGACAGTGACAAGATTTAAATGATGTATGAAAGCATACAATAGTATCCAGCACATTAGACACTTAAGAAACATTGTTTTTCTTCCTTTCCTCATTTAAGGTTATTTCATGAACATTATCTTCTTTGTAAAGGCAGATAATTCTTTAGAATGTTTATTTATAACTCTTAACAGGAACTGAAGAAAAGACTATAGTTATTTGGGTTTGTTAGAGAATGGGTTTAACAATAAACTCAAAATCCTAAAATAGAAACAACAGGAACTTGGGTTTTTTTAATGTCGAAGAAACTCAGTAAAATGTTGACAGGTAGAATGCCCTTTTCCTTTCCATAAGTTTCCTTTTATTGGTTTGCCTTTAAGACCAAGATTTTTCAAGTGACATTAGTTTATGGAGCCTTCAATTCAGCCAGCAAAGCACTTGACCCAAAAACTAAGGTAAGAATCTTTGGCAAAAGCAGAAAACCAGTCTAAAAAATAGATTACAAAACTTGTCCTAATACAGAAAAAAACAGGATTTTACTCAAACTAGATGGCAATTTAACTGATAACTGTTTGCTACCAGGCTGCCTAACAAACAGTCTTTTTTAAGTTTGCTAATATAAGACTACTGGCTCCATCTCTATCCCTTCTCCAAGGCTGAGTATCATAAGATCTCATGTTCTCTACCTAAGATTCCAGTCCCCTCTTTCCTACCTGAGGGTAATGAGAACCTTCCTCCTTGTTGATATTGTCTTCCACTCCCATGACCACACACACACACACACACACAGAGGTCTCCAATAAAGAAGAAAAATATAATTTCGATGTACTAATAAGGAAATGGGGAGGTAATCCTCATCCTCTAACTGGTGAGCACTCCCCTCCTTCCTTCCTACAACGCAGTTTTTATAACAGCAAAATGTGGTCTTTTTATCTTGAAAATGACTTAGCACACTGCTGACATAATTGGTTTTCAAGTCTTATTCTTGCTTCCTTTGAGGAAAAACACAATCCAGGATCACATTTGTCAAATTTCAAAAGAACCTAAAAGAAAACATGTAAGAGCGGAATTTAAAAATATTTAAGGTAAGAAATCATTGAACAACTTGAATTTCAGACCCATGGGTATAGTATTTTAGGCATCATTAATGTCTTAAAGTCATTAAAATCTATAGCAGCCCATATTCCATTTCTTCTCAAATTGCCATATTTCTGTAATATAATCAGAGTAAAAAATGACCAAATATAAGAAAAGATTTTGTACATGTGTGTCTAATGAAAAAAAATGTCACAAAGACCACAGATGACCTGGATTATAACTAAAATCAACTCAAATATTAAATATTTAAAATATATCCTAAAAGGTAAACTTTTCAAACTTTCCTTTATCACAAATATTATATAATTCTAATGAAAACAAAAGGTAGGCCAACATATCACTTTTTAAAGTTCCCTTCTTAGCTCTTGTCTATATGCATACACAATTTGTGATCATAGTTGTAATCACAGTATAGATATACTTTAAAGCAATATAAACATTTAGACTCAAGACTATTTGACAATTGCAATTAGATTCTATTCTGGGTAAATATATTGTCTATATCATGAAAGATATTGATAACACTATCACACAATCAAGCAGTTCCTAAGACATTGAGAAATAAATCATCAAATCAAAAAGTAACAACAATGCACCTATTAGAATGGACAAAACATAGAATACTGACACCAAATGCTGACAAGGATGTGAAGCAACATGAACTCTCAATTCATTATTGGTGGAAATGCAAAATAGTACAGCATCTTTGGAAAACAATTCATTGGTTTCTTACAAACTAAATATACTGTTACCATTTGATCTAGCAATTGCGCTCCTCGTTATTTATCCAAAAGAATTGAAAACTTACGTCCACACAAAAGCATGCACACAAACATTTAGGGCAGCTTTATTCATATTTGCCAAAACTTGGAAGCAATCAAGAAGTCCTTCAGTAGTGAATGGATAAATGGTGGTACATCCAGACAATGAATATTATTCAGTACTAAAAAGAGATGAACTATCAAGCCATGAAAAAGACATGGAGGAACCTTAAATGCTTACTAAGTGAAAAGTTGATGTGAAAAAGCTACATACTCTATGATTCCAATTATATGACATTCTGGAAAAGGCAAAACATAAAGACATTGAAAAGATCAGTGGTTGCTAAAAGAGAAGCGGGGGAGGGAAAGATGAATAGATGAAACACGAAGGATTTTTAAGGCAGTGAAACCATTCTGTATTATACAATAAATTATACTATAATGCTAAATATATGTCATTATACAGCTTTCAAAACCCATAGTATGTTCAACACAAAGAGTGAGCTCTAATGTAAACTAAGGTCTCTGGGCAATAATGATGTGTCAATGCAGATTCATCTACTATAATAAATGTACCACTCTGGACCATAATGTTGAGAATGGGGGAGGCTGTGTGAATGTGAAACCAGGGAGTATATGAGAACTCTATACTTTTGTGTCCAATTCTGCTGTGAACTTAAAACTACTTTAAAAATTAAGTCCATTTACATTTTTTAAAAAGTAACAGTAAGATGTTTTAATGATCTTTGTTACTATGAAGAAAACTAACACATGTTTTCATATCAGGAGACATACATGGTCAAAAGAAAATTTGTCAGTCATTTATTTTTTAAAGGGAGCAGAAGACAGTTGTTTCCCCAGAGCTGGCATTGTTACCTACCTCTTCAGAAAGTCAAAAGATAGGAACAAGACAGCACCACAGCTTAAATACACATCCAGTTCCTGTTCTGTTTACTGCTTGCTCTCTCTGTGCAAAAAAACGATTTGGGTTTGGTAGACTTCAAAATGACAGCACTCCACAGGTTTTGACTATATGAATCTGAAAAATGTCAAACTCGTTAGCTAAAAAGATTCTGATTGCTATTAATTTCTTAAGAAAAAATTTACATACAAACTAAACAGTAAGCATAAAGATTAATTTCCTCTTCAAACATGTGGTATTATAACAATTTATTGTCATGGCAAAAAATTTACAGTGTTATGGCCTGAATGTTTGTGTCCTCCCAAGATTCATGCTGAAGCCCTAATCTCCCATATGATGGTATTAGTGCCTTTGTAAGAAGAAACACCAGAGAGCTTGCTCTCTCTTTCCCTGAAAGCATGCACAAAGAGGTATGTAAGCACAGAGAGATGGCAGCTGCCTGCAAGCCAAGAGAAAAGGACTCAGGAGGAAACCTACCTTCCTGGCACCTTGATATTAGACCTCCCAGCTTCCAGAACTGTGAGAAATAAGATTCTGTTGTTTAAGCCTCCTAGTGTATGGTATTTTGTAACGGCAGCCCAAGCAGACTAGGACATAGTGGAAACTAAAAGCACTTCTACAGCTTGAGCCAATTAGAGCCTGATCCAAACCATTAACTCATCAGGCTCATGACTTCCAGATTTATACCCATTAATGGTATTCAATGGATAGAAATTCACGGAAGGATAATAAATAAAAGTAAAAGGTAATATACTATGATAATTAAAATTCAGTATTTTGTACTATGGAAATAGCGACTTTACAATTCAGGATCAATCTCCTATCTTGTGGATCATATGAGTTGTTTTGGTTCCTTCTGCTGTATTCATGTGACCATTTTGTTGTTTACTGAAAATCTGAGCTAAGTAGCAACAGGATGTGGTGAAATTCAAACTGATTAATTTTGATCCTCCTGAGAAACCTTAATGATTAAAATGAAGCCTTATTGACACAAATCGGATGTTTTAAACATTTTTAAATCTGGAATGGTAATGTGAGTCAGTATAAAAGAGCAGACATGCAACAAAAATTAAGTTTTCCTGGCAAAGAAACTATGGAGGCCAAAAGACGTCACACTGAAATATATTTGTATTTTCTCCTGTACTACGTGACCACTTCCCCTCAAAGAGAGATTTTGTATCCTTGGCTAAGTAAATCAGGAATTTAATCTAATCTTACAATGGGTAAAGGTGGGTAGGTCACATGGTCTCCTCACAAATAAATAAATCCATCTAAAACACTGCAGAGCTAGCTACATGGTTTGGTAACTACAAGTGAAATAGTTTATGCTTCAGACTACTCAAGAAGTTCTCTTCCTAAATATAAATCTGATTTTATGTCACTTGTCCAATCAAAACCTTTCACTGATTCCTCACTATCCACAGAATAAAGTCCAAGTGCATTAGAAGAGCATTCTTGAAAATAAGGTCTCCTTTATCATCTTGTATCTCACACGTTTGAAAGTGATCTTGGCAGTCCTTGAACTCAACACACATTTTCATGTTCACATGTCTCAATGCTGTTCTCCACTTAGAATCCCTTATTTCTGCTTGTGAAAATCTAATCTTCTCGATCCAACTTAAATATTATTTTACCCTAATAACTGAAATGAATTACAACTCACTGATTAAGCTTTATATTTTGCTTTAAATTCTAATTATTTATATACATGTTCATCTTCCCCAGGAAACTATAGGTTCTTTGTGAAATATACTGTGTCTTATTCATTTTATATTCCCCGCAATACTTAGCAAAATACTTTGCACATAGTTTAATGAATATAGAAATGAACGAAAGACTGCAGACTTGTTTCATTACCTGACAAAATGAATACTCCAATTCTGCATCATCTATCATTCAGTTTATCCACCTAGACAAAAGAAAAGTAATAACTATGCCTAACCTGATGGAATGTTAAAAGGATTTATAACTTATTTACATTATCTGTCAAAAAAATCTTGACAGATAGTCTATAAAAAGTGGTGTTTTCTATTTTTAAGTCCACTAATCAAGTCGGCTTTCAAATCTTAATGTTCTAAATGCCTGAAAGAACAGCCTAGTATCTGCTTCAGCAAATCTCTTGAGGCTAGATATCCTGAAAGCAATTTGCTGCTTTCCATATTACCCAAGTCTAATTACAGAACATTAAATTCAGAATATATTAAATTACATTGTTATTTAACAAAAAGATCTACAATTCTAGCCACTTAGGGCAAATTTACATGCTAACCCAGAAACTGTGCAAAGCAAAGTCAATGATGATTCTATGAATTTGATATTCACTTGTTTACCTCCAAACAGATCTCTATCTCTATCTTAACCTTCTCCTACGTAGGTAAGATACAATCTTTGGCCAGATTTCTATAAAGGGTCTTTTAAAGTAATTATAATTAATAGCATATTTGGAATTAGTCCATATTTGTTTATTTTAACCAAATTCGAGTTTCAGTTCAGCAAAATGAATAAGCACTAGAGATCTATAGGTACAATTGTACCCATAGTCAGCAATACCATATTGTATACTTAAATTTTGTTAAGTTTTCTTACCACAATAAAATTTAAAATAAACAAAAATGGTTCTCTGTCCAATGGAAGAGATCTGATGAGAAAATACTAGCTAAATTTTAAGGGTAAAAAGTAGTATCCTTGTCATAAGGCAAAAACGGGAAACCTCAATTTCCTCATCAACAGCAGAATGGATAAACATATTGTGATACATTCAAACACTGGTATGGCTCAGCAGGGACTGGCAGATTTTTTCTGTAAAGAGCCAGACAGTAAATATTTTAGGCTTTGCCAGCCATCCAGTCTCTGTTACAAATACTTACCTCTGCCTATGTAGAGCAAAAGACACCACGTACTTTATTATGGACACTGAAATTTGAATTTCATGTAATTTTCATGGGTCACAAAAAATATTTTGTTTTAACCATTTAAAAATGTAAAAATCATTCTTAGCTCACTGGCTATCCAAAAATAGGGCGCAGAGTTAGCCTGTGGGTCATAGTTTGCTGACGCCTGTTCTACAGCAATAAGAATGAATATCTACAACAATATGCAGTAATGCTGAATCTCATAAACATAACGTTGAGTGAAAGAGCCAGACACAAAAGAGTATATACTGTAAGATTCCATTTACATAAAGTTCACAAAAAGGAAAAACTACATTATGGTATTAGAATTTAGGGAAGTTGAGGTACCTAGTGACCAGAGAGGGGCAAACATGTATGTAAATTTATAGGTACAATGTTGTACAGCATATCTTTAGAGCTGATTTATTTTTCTTAACTGAAACTTGAATTTGATTAAAATAAACAAATATAGAATAATAAAGGGGGCTTTGGCATGCTGGTTGTGTTTGGTTTCTTGACCTAGGTGCTGGTTACATGGGTATACTCACTTTGTGAAAATTCATTAAGCTGCTTACTTGTGATCTGTTTACTTTTCTGTGTGTATCCTATAACCAATAACGAGTTTTTAAAAATAAAAGTAAAGTTTCCTTTTCAGAAATAGCTGAAAAGCCAGAAAGGATATAAAGACAGATAATTAAATATAATCTAAAGAAAAGTAAATCAGATATATGATATATGTGTGAGAGTGGAACCCTCAGTGTAGAATTCTCAATAGAAAAATTAAGTTACTTTCTATCTCTATATCAAGGAATTTATTACCTACTAAGCAAATCTGGATGATAAAAATTATACTAGGAAATTGTTCTAGACATCAAAGTTATGTAAGATTAACATGTTAACATTTATCACCTTGACTGTAAGTTAAATCTACTGATTTTCTTATAAGAATACCAAAGAGACTAATGATGTAAGGTTCATTATCTCACGTGACTGTCATTAATTGTAAGTTAAAGCTACTGGTTTTCTTAATAAGAACACCAAAGAGACTAATGATGCAAGATTCATTATCTCACGTGTCTGTCATTAATTTTAATGGATCAAAAAAGATTATTAGAGGTGAAAGGGAAGAAGTATGCAAAAAACGAATACATTTTCTGCTATCATTCCTTTATGTACATACATATTCTTGTTTATTGTCAGGATACCATGCCTCCCTTGAATGTTAAGTCCAAGAGGGAGGAAAATTGTCTGTTTGGTTCACTGATGTTTCCAGTGCCAGGCACACATAGCAGGTACTCAATAAATGTTCATTTGAATAAACGAGCACATTTTAAGTAAATGATAAATGATTTGTAAATGATTTGATTATTTCTAAGTAACATATGCTCAGGATAAACATAATGAAAATTTAAAGATTTCATAAATGGTATCTTCTTTTAGAAACAGATCTGTAGAAAATTGTGGAAGAGAACTGTACCACGATCAGATGTCATGACAGAGAACAATGTCCAGAATAATTCCATATTGGCATATAAAGACATTAAAAGTTAATCATATATAAAGCATACATAAAACAACTCATACCACAATTCCTACAATTTAGTATAATACGGCTTGTTTTAAAGAGGGATTAGTTGAAATAATTTTTTATTAAAGATAAACCATAATAGAAGTCAAAATTTATACAAATTACAGTCTAAGACAAAGCCAAAAATGTGGGTGTTTTATTAAGACCAAAAAAACTTGATTTTTTTCATATTTCTGTAGTTTAAAATAAGGATCCATTCCACCAGAATGCATCATTTATACCTTTCTTATGGTATTTACCATATGATACAGGATTCTTTAAGACAGAGACTATGACATTCACCTTTGTGCACAAAGCCTTGTATAGCATATTACAGGCTCAGAAATATTTGAGGGATAAATCAAAGATAGAAATTTTCTTTAAAATCTCCCCACTCAGGAACTCCTTCAAGCCAAGTCAAGTTTCCAGACCCAGAATAGTTGCTTTGAGAAAAGGAGAACCAAAAAGAGATCTTCAATTAATATGGGTTTTGCTCTAAACTAAGAAAAAAACTTACAGAAAACCTCATTACAGGCCATTTGAGCCTATTAAAATACTTTGCAAATTCCAGCTGCTAATCTGTAACTGCTGCTTTATCATGTGTTGTTCAGTGACATTAAAAAGTAACATCTTATCAAACAGTGGCTTGCCAGTCCTACAGAGAAGCAGGAATGTACTTCGTGAGTTATCTAAATTTTCAAAGTGTTCAGTAAAATTAGCAAAATCTAGTTAGACAAAAACTAGAGAACCACATAGCAACCTGTTTACAGAGCCAGAAATGGTATTTCTAAATTCAAATCATCAAACCAAATATTTAGACTTCTTTTGGGCAAGAAATTCTTAGTGTTGAGTAGCCAACGTTGCTTTCTGAACTAGAACATTCAGGAGAAATAATATTTTTAAAAAGAATATGTTGCTTCGGCATCTTTTATCAGTGTATTAGCAAGCCAATATTCTACTGCCACCTAAAGTAGAAAAACAGAATTACTGCTTATAGTTTAAGAATGACAGAAATAGAAGATAAATGAATCCTGAAAGTATGACAGAATGAGTCAAATGTTTTCAGTCCTTTCTATTCATGTCTCCTAATCTAAACATCTTAAGACCAGATATTTTGCATCTATCTTTTATACTCAAGTTAATTTCTTATTACTTAATATTTGCTGTCCAAATGTAAAAGGCTGAAATTCATTCTTAAATTGATTCAAGCATCAAAAAGATACTACTGCACACATTATTCTTCATTTGTAGAGACAAATAATAGATAAAAAATTATCTTACACAGTAAGATCTTTCTACATTATTTAATAAATGCAAAAACTATTGCAAAAACAAGAAGATTCAACATTAAAAAGCATTCTGGCTTTTTCACACTGGCCTTTTCACAAGAATAAGGTACTAGATACATTCCATAAGATAAATCCCAAAACAGAAGCTGATAATACCATTCTTTGATAATATCATTCATTGGCCAAAAAAATCATCATTAATGAGCAGTCAACTCAAGTCATTTTGTAAACATGATACAAGACGCACTTTTAAAGCATCTGTTTTTATTGTAAATACTTTCCACGAAATTTTCCAAATTATCTGGAAACTAGGATCAAATAGTGCTTTTAAATAATAATACATA
>NW_011889352.1:844373-909467 GCF_000151845.1 Pteropus vampyrus
AAATGATTTGATTATTTCTAAGTAACATATGCTCAGGATAAACATAATGAAAATTTAAAGATTTCATAAATGGTATCTTCTTTTAGAAACAGATCTGTAGAAAATTGTGGAAGAGAACTGTACCACGATCAGATGTCATGACAGAGAACAATGTCCAGAATAATTCCATATTGGCATATAAAGACATTAAAAGTTAATCATATATAAAGCATACATAAAACAACTCATACCACAATTCCTACAATTTAGTATAATACGGCTTGTTTTAAAGAGGGATTAGTTGAAATAATTTTTTATTAAAGATAAACCATAATAGAAGTCAAAATTTATACAAATTACAGTCTAAGACAAAGCCAAAAATGTGGGTGTTTTATTAAGACCAAAAAAACTTGATTTTTTTCATATTTCTGTAGTTTAAAATAAGGATCCATTCCACCAGAATGCATCATTTATACCTTTCTTATGGTATTTACCATATGATACAGGATTCTTTAAGACAGAGACTATGACATTCACCTTTGTGCACAAAGCCTTGTATAGCATATTACAGGCTCAGAAATATTTGAGGGATAAATCAAAGATAGAAATTTTCTTTAAAATCTCCCCACTCAGGAACTCCTTCAAGCCAAGTCAAGTTTCCAGACCCAGAATAGTTGCTTTGAGAAAAGGAGAACCAAAAAGAGATCTTCAATTAATATGGGTTTTGCTCTAAACTAAGAAAAAAACTTACAGAAAACCTCATTACAGGCCATTTGAGCCTATTAAAATACTTTGCAAATTCCAGCTGCTAATCTGTAACTGCTGCTTTATCATGTGTTGTTCAGTGACATTAAAAAGTAACATCTTATCAAACAGTGGCTTGCCAGTCCTACAGAGAAGCAGGAATGTACTTCGTGAGTTATCTAAATTTTCAAAGTGTTCAGTAAAATTAGCAAAATCTAGTTAGACAAAAACTAGAGAACCACATAGCAACCTGTTTACAGAGCCAGAAATGGTATTTCTAAATTCAAATCATCAAACCAAATATTTAGACTTCTTTTGGGCAAGAAATTCTTAGTGTTGAGTAGCCAACGTTGCTTTCTGAACTAGAACATTCAGGAGAAATAATATTTTTAAAAAGAATATGTTGCTTCGGCATCTTTTATCAGTGTATTAGCAAGCCAATATTCTACTGCCACCTAAAGTAGAAAAACAGAATTACTGCTTATAGTTTAAGAATGACAGAAATAGAAGATAAATGAATCCTGAAAGTATGACAGAATGAGTCAAATGTTTTCAGTCCTTTCTATTCATGTCTCCTAATCTAAACATCTTAAGACCAGATATTTTGCATCTATCTTTTATACTCAAGTTAATTTCTTATTACTTAATATTTGCTGTCCAAATGTAAAAGGCTGAAATTCATTCTTAAATTGATTCAAGCATCAAAAAGATACTACTGCACACATTATTCTTCATTTGTAGAGACAAATAATAGATAAAAAATTATCTTACACAGTAAGATCTTTCTACATTATTTAATAAATGCAAAAACTATTGCAAAAACAAGAAGATTCAACATTAAAAAGCATTCTGGCTTTTTCACACTGGCCTTTTCACAAGAATAAGGTACTAGATACATTCCATAAGATAAATCCCAAAACAGAAGCTGATAATACCATTCTTTGATAATATCATTCATTGGCCAAAAAAATCATCATTAATGAGCAGTCAACTCAAGTCATTTTGTAAACATGATACAAGACGCACTTTTAAAGCATCTGTTTTTATTGTAAATACTTTCCACGAAATTTTCCAAATTATCTGGAAACTAGGATCAAATAGTGCTTTTAAATAATAATACATACCAATAATAAAAATATACATCACAGTATGCAAAACATTAACCTACTGGAATATTAAAAAGAAAGTGGGTATCCCTTCACAGAATTTAATCTGTTTGATACTGACATTATACCCAAAAATGTCTTAGCAATATGTTCGTCAAACTACCAAAAGCCTCTGAAAAAAGCTTTCCCCAGTGCTTAGTACAAATGTACTAAATTCCTAATGCTGAAGAATATCATATAAAATCAAGAGTCAAGATGGATAAAATTTTTAAAAGCCAAATGCAGAAAATTATGTATTGTATGTTCCCCTCCACCCACCCACGTCTTAGAGGAGAAACTGTTGGTGATGGTGTTCAGGATACGCTACTCCCAAATATGGCACCTTGACTTATTGAATATTTTAAGCTGAAGGACTTTGAGAAAAGGCAGAGCAGGAAGATCACTCTGACCTTCCTCTGACTCTTTTCCCCTGAGACAGGTCATAAAACTTTCATGAGAGGTGCCCTCCTGTATTCAGAGGAAAGCAGCATTCTGACCTTGGAAGATACAGGGAAGCCAAGAAAAGCCCTACAAACAGGACTTGCTAAGTTTCCCCCAGTTAACTACAATTACCTCATACTCCTTAACCTATCCTATTCCTCCACGACTGTCCTCTCTTCATCAATCCTAGCATAAAATAAATACTCAGGTCTTCGTTTCCTTATGAAGTCTCCTGTGTCACATAAAACTTTAAATTTGTTTGCTTTTCTCCTGTTAATCTGTCTCTGTCAGTTTAATTTTCAGACCTGGTCAGAAACCTTAAAAGGGTCAAGGAAAAACCTTTTCTTCCCTTACACTGGCTAAAATAAACATAGTAGATTATCTGTGTCAAAAGAAAACTCTTGGAAATTAAAAAACATGATCAAGTGAAAAATTCAATTAAAAGGCTAGAAGAGAATGTTGAGGAATTTTATCAAAAAGTAGAAGAAAAGAAAAAACAAGAAATGGAGTCTACGGCCATGCTACCCTGAACGAGCCTGATCCTGTCTGATCTCGGCAGTTAGGCAGGGTCGGGCCTGGTTAGTACTTGAATGGAAGACCACCTAGGAAGACCAGGTGCTGTAAGCATAAGAAATAAAAAAACTGACAATGTCCTTGCAATCTGTGAGGTCAATCAAGGGTTGCTTCACCTAAAAAAAAAAAAAAAAAAAATGGAAAATAGAAAAAAATAAAATTTCAGTCTAGAAGCTCTAGCATTTGAAAAATCATAGTGCCAGAAAGAGAATAGAGAAAAAAAGAGATAAGAAAATAATCTAAGTAGTAATACAACTTTTCCGAGAACTAAAGGTCATGTACCTGCGGATTGAAAGGCCCACAGTGGCCCAAATAATGAAATGAAAAAAAATCACACATCAAGGATATTCAGGGAAATAAAGGATAAAGAGAAAATCATAAAAGCTTCCAGAGAAAGACAGATCACACTAAATGAAACCATGCCCTCAAAACTGTGAATCAATTATTTGACAATCTAGAAATATATTCTCAGCCAAACTAGCAATTAACTGTGAGACTAGAATAAAGACACGTTTAAGACTTAAAAAGAAAAATTACCTCTTTCTTAAGGAGCTATCTGGGAACATACTTCAGGATCTGAGGAGAGAGGCACAGTAAGTAAGCTGAGATCCAGTGAGAAGATGGAGCTACAACACTGCGCATCTTGATTTGTTCAGGTGATACAGCCAATTTGGCTTCAAAGATCAAGTCAAGAAACTTAAAATGAGGTCCCAGCACAGCCAAATCCTTATCCAGGAAGGACATTATCATTACTTTAGTCAATCATATTCATGAAAAACTCCTGCCTTGAACCTGGAGTAGACAACTAGGGAAAGGAAAATTAGTCCTCTACCGTGTCTTTTTCCTTTTAGTAGTTCCTTATATCTAATAAGTAGGCCTTTTCCCCCACACATTTTCCTCTTTCTTTGTTAATGTTGTAGAGTGGGTTAGGAACTACTCTGAATTGCCTATAATGTACTTAAGATGGCACAAAGCACTCCGTGGCTACCTTTTCAAAATACCTGAAACCATTGGCTTAATGTCTATATTCTCCAGATATGATCCACAAAGGCAGGGACTATAGCTGTGATGTTTACTGCTGTATCCCAACCACAGTGCATGGCATATATTAAGATGTTTAACAAATATTTGTTGGATAAGTAAATGCTCAAAAAAATTAATACTGGTTAAGTTGGCTGATGGTGTTATGTGTGTTTTTACATGTCTCAAATTTCTATACTTTAATGAAGTTAAATAATGTTTATAATAAGACTTAATAAGGAATGGCATACAGGTAGCTAAATGCAAAACAAAAAAAATTTTAATTAAATCCAGCATCTTTCAAATGATATTACTCCAATTATAAGATACAAAAAACTCTATTACCATGGGTCTTTCCTCTCTAGTCTAATTCTCAAATTACGATTTTTAATGGCTTCGAGAAGAGACACAGAAACAGTTGTTTAAAATACAAATATTTTTAAGTCTTTTATTATCACACATCTTAACATTATGTTACTGATAAGTTAGTTTCTTATACAAGTTAAAACCAGTTTTCATATGTTGATAGTTTTCACTTGATTCTCAACACTAAATTTTATATTATTTTATATATTACATAAATTAACATATAAATTTTATATCCTCTGTGAAAAAAATTCCAAATTTAAATTCTATCTATCTCTTACTAAGAACACACACTTAGTACAACAGAACCATTAAAGCTCATTTTTTATGAGCTTTATGAGATCTCATGAGCCTAAAGAACAAGTTAATTGAATCCCTCGAGAGGATATAACAGTAAATAATCCCTATTTCCAGCATTTAGATTTTTATCAACTAACTTTTAAACATAATTTATATATGCTATTGTTTCCAAATAGCAAACATTATGGGTTTAAGAACAAATATTTTAGACAGAGGTCAGCAAATTTTTTTCTGTAAAGGTTCAAGTAGTAAATATTTTAAGCTTTGAAAGCCATAAGATTTCTGTCACCACCACTCAACTCTGTTATTATAGTGGTAGAAACTGCTCTAGACAAGATGTAAATGAATAGTTCTAATAAAACTTTATTTATAAAAATGAGCAGCAGGACAGATTCCTTCCATGGGCCATAGTTTGCTGACCCTGGTTTAGAGTATAACGCCTTCTAGCTCTGCCCATTCAAAGGTAGTGTAGGTTTTCTCTCATGCTTACTTTTTTAATGGCAACCTCCACATTTAAGCACTATCCATTCATTCACTTATTCTACAGATTTTTACTAAGTGCCTACCTCATGCCAGAACGGTATTAGGTGTTAAGAATAAAGAGGAATAATAATAATAATAATGATAATAATAATAATAATAAAGTCCTGTCCTCTAAATGCTTACATTTCAATAGGGAAGTCAAGAAATAAACCAGCTAATATGTACATAATATAACTTCAGGTAGTGTTAAGTAAGAAAAAAGTAAAGCAGAGTAAAAAGATTCAGGCAGGAAGGATGAGGCTCTTTGGATAGGTCAGGGAAGATCTAACAGGATATCACTTTTAAGTAGAGAACGAATGAATCAAATGAACAATCCATATAATATTTAGGGAAAGAGCATTTCAGGCATATGGAAGAACAACTGCAAAGGCCCTGAAGAGATTCAGAAATACTTAAGATGTTTAACAAAGATAAGAATATTAGCGTGGCCAGAAATGAGAAAATGAGATCTGAGAAATTGGTAAGAGGGACTTCATAGAAGGACTGTGACTATGGTAAAAGGACTGAATGTTATTTTAACTTTGATGTGAAGTCATGAATATGGAATGGTTGAAAGCAGGGGAGTAAGGAGATATGATGTATGTTTTAAAAGGATTATACTAGTTTATTTGTCAATTACATCTCAATAAACCCTGGGGGAGAAAAGGATCACTGGTAGCTGTGCTGAGAATAGACTATTGGAAGCAGAAGTGGAACAGGAAGACCAATCCATAAATAGTTGCCTGTATTTCTAGACATCTAAAATAGGAAGTAAACATATTTTTAATTCAAATTATAGAGGAAAAAAGAAATGGGTAAATTAGCTCTTATTGACATAACTGAGTATAGGCGTAAATCGACAACAGACAAAACAAAATCCAATAGACCTTTCATTAAATATTTTTGTTTAACACTAAATATTTTTGTTTAATATGAAATTTCAGTGAGGAAACACAAAATCATCACCAATAGAGGGCAGTAGTGAATACCGAACTTAAGCATGCAAAAGATGATCTAGCTTCACAGTTAAGATCTTTCTCTAGAATTCTAGTAACTAACTGGAATTAAGCAGCATACCCACATGGTTAACAAAGGAGCAAGAAATAGGTAGTATGCAAATGCATATCTACAAGAAGTTTAAATTATAAATGTGAGCCAAAAAATTTAAAAACAAATGGCAGAGTATTCATATAGGATATCTCCCTAACTAAACACACCATTCTCAATTTATTGATTTCACTGCTCCTCAAGAAGTACCAAAAATAAAACTAGAGCAAGTGAATGGCTAGCTTTTATCTATAAGCTGATGGAAAGTTTACCATTTTGAGATCAATAGACAAAGCTAGAGAGGGACAATGTCCCAGCCAAGTGGGGTGGGAAAGCTCCATTCAAAGTGGAAAACAGGGACTAGCAGTACAAATGTCAGCACATTATACCTGGTCACAAAATGTGTAGGTTAGAGAGAAAGGCTGAAGCACAGGGAGCACCTGAACCGGAAATATTGCCTATGATGAATGTAGGCAACTGAGAGTAAGGATCCTGTTAACGTGTACCCACTACCTATTCTCTACTGAGTTACACATCCCTTCCTTCCTTTCCTCTTATCCTTGCTGTCCATTTTTATTTTCAATTTCTTCACAGAACTTGATTTTCTATCGATTATTGAAAGGTATGGCCGGCCACCAAATGAGAATTGAGGTACTACTCCATTTTTATCCTCAGTTCATTTCCCTTTGCTTAGACTCCTGCATTTAGTATTTTCCTCATGGCTTCTCCTGTAGCCTGCATGTTGAATGCAAGATTACTGGGACTCCACAAAGACAAAAGAAAAAATAATTTGTTTGACCTCTGCTGTAATTTATATGTAAAAATGTATACCCTGCCCACCTCATACTCACTAGGATGGCTACTATCGAAGGAAAGGAAAAAGGAAAAAGGAAAAAGGAAAAAGGAAAGGAAAGGAAAGGAAAGAGAAAAGGGAAAAGGGAAAAAGGGAAAAAGGGAAAGGGAAAGGGAAAGGAAAAGGAAAGGAAAGGAAAGGAAAAAGGAGAAGAAGAAAAGAGAGAAGGGAGGGCAGGGAAGGGTAGAAAAAGAAACCATCACATGTTAGGGAGGATGTGAAGAAATCAGAACCATTGTGGAAAATAAAATGGCACAGCTATTGTGGAAAACAGTATGACAGTTCCTCAAAAAGAAAAAAAAAAATAGAATTACCATATGACCCAGCAATTCTACATCTTGGAATATATCCAAAAGAACTAAGGCAGGGTCTCAAAGAGATATCTGCACTCCTGTGTTCACAGCAGCATTTTTCACAATAGCTAAAACATACGAGCAACCCAAGTGTCCAATGACTGATGAATGGATAAGCAAAATGTGGTATATACATACAATGGAATATTTTCAGCCTTTAAAAGGAATTTCTGACATATGCTACAATATGGATGAACGTTGAAGACATGCAGAGTGAAATCAGTCGGTCACGAAAAAAGACAAATACTGTATGATTCCATTTACATGAAATATTTAGAGTAGTCAATAACAGAGACAGAAAGTAGAATGGTGGTTGCCAGTGGGTAGTTTCAGGAGTTGTTGTTTAATGGCTACAGAGTTTCAGTTTTATGAGATAAAAAAAGTTATAGATATGGATAGGGGTAATGAATGTACAACACTATGAACATATTTAATATCACTAAACTGTACACTTTAAAATGGTTAAGATGATAAATTTTATGTTATGTATATTTTACAATTTTTAAAAATGGAAAAATAAAAAATATATACCCTTCTTAAGATCAGGAATAAAGGTCAGTGGGAATAAAGGAACAAAAAGTTGTTTTACTTCTTGTCATCTCCACCAATACTCCATATTGAGTACCATCATGCTATAGTCGAATTGTACTACTCACCATATCCTGAACTTGCTCTACATTTTCCTGCCCAAACTGATATTTTCTTAACCTAGAATGCCCTATATGGCTGCCCCTCATTTCAGTCTAAAATATTCTACACTTTCTTCAAGAGGAGCAATAAAAGCATCTCCAAGAAACCTGTCAAAAAGAATACCTCTCTTCTGTCCAGAATAGCTTACTTGACCTCTATTTTCAAGTATAACAGCATCCTTGAATCATACTTACTTGTGTATATTCTCTTTTACTGAAGATGGACATTCTATCTCTGCTCAGAGCCTTTTTGTTTAAAAATCATGTTTGCTTTTTAGGTTTCCATAAGAATTAGAGAGACATTTACCCCTCAGTGTTGTTTATAAGGTAAATGAAGATTGGAATTGGATGTCAACTAGAGCCCATAGTTTCAGCCCTAGGTAAAACAATCAAGGCTTTCTCCCTTGGTTCCTCAAACCAATCACCTGTGCAGAGGCTGTTTTACTCCCAAAAGGGTTATGCCAGCTCTTCAAACGAAAATCACTCAAAAAACTGAAATATTCTATCATCAGGTAGAGGACTGAAAGCAGTGAGAGCAATACCTGGATATTATTCAGCAATGCATTTAAAAGAAAATAAGAAAGAGAGTTTCCAGGTAATCTCTTCTCTGGGTATCTGCAATTTTTATCTCACTAAAAAAAAAAAAAAAAAAAGAATCACAGTATGGTTCACCTAGAGAGAAGTAGCCCCCAGTCAGGGCATCCTAAGCCAATACCTACACACTTGGTATTCTTCTTGGCCTGCAGTTCCTTATCCTCATCCCCCGCTAGGCCTACCAAACACTTCAAAAACCCAAGTAAGATGTCAAATTCTCTAGAAAACCTTTTCTGAAGGTTTCTAAGAGTAAGATTTGATAGAAATAGAAGCCATTCATAAGTGATTTCTGATAGCAAGTAAAATTATTTAGATTTTTTAGAATCACACGTGAGATATTACCTCTTACATTTCCACAAGACAATCCATTTACTTTCTGTGAAATAATTGCTTTGGGTTTTTTTTCTGGATTCAAATCCTATCAACAAAGGCAGTTTTAAAAATAAAAACAGAATTGCCTTTTTAGAGCATTAGCACTTTTGAAATAGAGTGCAAAAGCAGATGAAATTTCAAAATTGACTTTAATCGAAGTGTGATTTTACATTAACTGTTTAGACTACCTGAGCCTGTTTCCCAATCTTTAAAATGGGTGTCCACCATATAAGGTTTTTGCAAGAAACCAATTAAATAAAATGTAAAACATCTAGTACAGTTTCTAACACATAGGAGGCCCACAAAAATCGAAAATCATTTTTACAGTCTACTTCTAGGGTACACTTTGGCACCAGATTCATTCCTATAACCAGTTCTCAGTATAAACCAGTGTTGTCCAATACGGTGGCCAATAGCCGTGTTACTGAGCAATTACTGCGCATTTGAAATGTGGCTAGTCCGAATTGAGATGTGATTTAAGTGTAAAATACACACTGCATTTCAAAAACTTAGTGAAAAAAATAATATATCTTAATATTGCATATTGATTAGGTGTAAAGAGATAATACTTTTGGATATACTGGGTTAAATAATATATATTAAAATTAACTTCACCTGTTTCTTTTTACTTTTTTAATGTGGCTACTAGAAATTATTTAATTATATATTTAACTTTCATTACATTTCTATTGGGCAAGCTGACTTTGACCTCAAGCAAGTAAATCTGATCTCTTAACCATACAGTGGACTACTTGACAGGGGTTCTATAACCGCCAATCCATCCCTTATACCGGCTCACTTTAACACTCCCCACTTCCGCGAGACTGGAAAGCTGACGACTTAATCGCTCTTAATTTTTAAAAGTATAGAGTGCACAGATCCACCGAGGCAACTCGAAATTGTTACCTACACAACGGAAAGGTATCTTAGGAAAATACCCAGATTCCTCTCCGGTGGGTGTCGGTCAACTGCTGGGGGGACTGGGAGCTTAAGCAGAAAGGGGTGCCCCTTAAGAAAATGAGAAGAGAAGACAGAGCGAGCGCCCAGATTCTGAAGGAGCGTAACGTGGAGCTCATAGAGCAGAGGTCTGAGGAGGAAAGCCTTTTCACCAGTAAGGGAGGCGGGTAAAAGCCACGGCGGAGGCTGCAAGGAGGAGCGGTACCTTAAGAATCCCCCTCATCTTCGCCAGAAAGGGGCGAAACTCCTCGAGTGGAACTTCTGGATAGAGCTGGCTCCGCAGCAGCTCCTCGGTGATGCCCGAATGCCCGTGGAAAGCTTCCTGGGCCAGGCCGCTCAGCAGCCCGCTCAGGGGTTTGCAGCTTTCGAGCTCGCCTGCCATTGTCAGCGGAGGCCCCGCCCCTCAACAGCTGAGTGCAGCCCGCCACGGCAGCCTAAATGGGCCTAAATAGCCCAGGCAGAGGCGCGCGAGGAAAGTAGTGAAGTACCACCAGGGGTTGTTGACAGCTACCAGTTTTGCTTTACAAAACCATTCCCCTTTGGTTGCCAGCACTGAACTGTCCATTCAGTTCCGGAAGGATCACTTTGCTTCAGCTGATTTCCTTCATCACTCCATGGCCCACTTAATGGAAAGAACATTTGGTGGAGATCACTCGAGATAGGGCAGCATTCTACAAAAGTGGCAGTTTAAATTTGGGTTGGCTGCACTCATTCCAGGCCTTGCCAATCCATGAACTGAACGGGATCTATCACTTATATCTAATCTCTGCTTAATCCTTACCTGTCCACCTTTCGTCCAAGAAAATTTAAACTATCCCCTGATAACATAATGTGTTTGCTTCAATTGTTACTTGCCGTTTTATACACATGTGGCTTGTCTTCCTGGCTAGATCAGTGGCTCTGACCTAATGCTTTCCATAACAAATATTTTGTCAACACCTTCTTTACTATCCTGAAATGAAATGCATAGATAATTGCCTACCCATATAATTTCAACATATTATTCACCCATAAAAAGGAATGAGGTACTAACACATGCTACAACATGAATGAACCTTAAAAACATGCTAAGTAAAAGAAGACACACAAAAAGCCAGCTATTATATGATGCCATTTATATAAAAAGTCCAGAATAAGCAAATCTGTAGAAACAGAAGGTAGATTAACGGTTGCCAGAGGCTGGAGGAAGGGGGAATGGAGATAATGAGTACCAGATTTCTTTTGAGGGGGTGATAAAAATGTTCTAGAATTAAATAGTCATTATGATTGCATGATTTTATGAATATACTAAACCCCACTTGGGTTTTAGGATGGTTAATCGTACACTTTAAAGGATGAATTTCACAGTACGTAAATTATATCTCAATTTAAAAATCAATATAATGAACTAATTGTAATTTAGGATAAAAATAAAAGTAATTTATAATGTATATATTTCAATGTGTGTATGGGCACAACTACTCTAGGTGGCTAGGAGACATAGAGTAGCCTAATGCCTGTGTCTTTATGTAGAACCACCTGCGACTTCTATAAATTCAAATACAGGTATATTTGTATTTGTATTGATGTCCAGAGAGAGAGAGAGAGAGAGGAGAGAATGAAAGAAGAAAGAGCAATTGCTACTGGTAACATGATGTTCTGAAATGTAAGCAATGGTTGGTAAAGTTGGGAACAAAAAGCCTTCTTTCCTCACTTTATCCAGTAATTGCAAACCAAAAATGTTCTGTGTATTTTAAAGCCATGTTAAAAATACACTGTGTACTTTCTTCAATTAAAAAAAATAATTAATTAAAAAAAGAGAGAAAGATGCAATTCTACTCTTGGGATATGCATAGATTTTTCTTTTAAGCAAAAGGATGGTGTACCAGATGCTTTCTCCACAAGGCTTAAGAACTCAATTTGCCATTTTATTACTGAGATCAAACCTAGTATTCTTCATGTTAAAAAAAGAAATGAAAATTTATTTAACTTTCTAAAATGTTATATAATAAAAATGTTCAGATCTAAAATTTAAAAAATACACTGTGTTCACATCTATGCTGGAGTTAGATTTCAGGCTCAGACAATAACAAATAGGTACATTTTTCACCTACATGAATGTCCCCTGCATGGCAAGATGTCTTATATCCCTGGCCCCTGTCCAGTCTGGGCCATTCCTTCCCCTCCATTATTGTGAGAACTGAAATACCCCTTTCCAAATAGTATGACCTTGTGGCATTGTTAAGAGTCACTGATCTAGACTGCTCTAATTAATATTTAGCTAGTGTTTGCCTGAAGTTAAGAGGCATTCTTTATAATAGAAAAGACATGATATTTCTTTCCCTAAAGGAATTAATTTTCTAAAAGGCAAATTCAGAGATGCTTTTATAGCTCCAAGAAAAGCAAACCTAGACATAAACTATATATCATGTTCAGTGTACCTACAGGAGTTGCAGAGACTGGTTGACACAATGGAAAAATAAAAGGGTTGTGAGTGGAAACAGCACAATTAAGCACATGACTTCCAAATTACCCACCAGAAAGGCTTTATTCATTTCCATAAAACCTTAATAACACTGATATTTATTCATGATCATTGTCATTTGATACATGAGAAATATAATCTTACTGCTTTAATTTGTATTTCTTAAATTTTGAGAGTGAAGTTTCTTTTATATTTATTGACTGCTGTATTTCTTCCTATTTTCTTGACAACTTTCTATACGGGATTCTGTCACTTCAGTGATTTCTAAGAGCTCTTTATACATTAGGAATATGAATGTCACCTATATCGTAATGTTGTTTTCTTTTTTTAATACCTACAGCACCTAGTATTCTTAGGTAGTCTCTCATCCAAGTACTAACCAACCCTGACTCCGCTTAGCTTCCGAGATCAGACAAGATCAGGCACGTTCAGGGTGGCAGGGCCATAGACACCTACATTGTAATGTTTTCCTTGGGTTTATATAGTTGAATCTATCAATCTGCATAGAAAAAGTCTGAAAAGTTATTCACCAACATGGTTATAGAGTTTATCTCTGAGTAATTGAGGATGGTTTATATTTTCTTCTTTCTGCTTACCTGATTTTTCTAAATTTTTTTATCTACAGTATACATGTAATACTATTGTAATAAAAAGTTATGTAGCTAGAGCAATTCAGCAAGAGAAAAAAAAACAAAAGGCATCCAAATAAGGAATGAAGAAGTCAAATTGTCACTTTCTTATTTTTATTTTTTTCAGGCGAGGCAACCCTTGGTTGACCTCACAGATTGCAAGGAACTTGTCATCTTACAATCCCTTATTTTTTCATTTTTTATGCCTACAGCACCTGGTCTTCCTAGGTGGTCTCCCATCCAAGTACTAACCAGGCCTGACCCTGCTTAGCTTCCAAGATCAGATGGGATCAGGCTTGTTCAGGGTAGCATGGCTATAGAACAAATTGCCACTTTTTGCTGATGACATGATTCTCTATACTAAAAACTATTAGAAATAATAATTAAAGTTTCAGAATACAAAATCAATGTTCAAAAATCCATAACATTCCTATATTCTAATAATGAATTTTCAGAAAAAAAAAATGAAAAGAACAATTCCTTTTGCAATTGCAACAAAAAGAATACCTAGGAATAAACCTAACAAAGCATATGAAGGACCTGTACACTGAAAACTATAAGACATTATTAAAAGAAATTGAAAAAGACGCAAAGAAATAGAAAGATATTCCATGATCTTGGATTAGAAGAATCAACATAGTTATGGAAGGCACCAACTTAAACCTGTAAAGAACCTTACTCTTGTTTACCCTGCTTTTCCTGGTTATTGCCCCATAACTGGCATTCCCGACACCTTTCTTTTGTTTTTGCTGAAAATGATATATAAATTGGAGTTCTAAGCCACTGCTTTGAGTTACTCGTTTTTCCCTGGGTATCTCACATGTATAAATGAGGTATACAGGTTAATAAACTTGTTTTTCTCATTAATCTGTCTTCTGTTACATGGGTTCTAGCCAAGAAATAAGAAAGTTAGAGGAAAAATTATTTTTTTCCTCTTCTATATAAATAAATGATTAAAAATAAATGAAGTAAGGGTTATTACTAACTTAGTACCTAGAAATAACTATCAGATTTGGTAGTGGAAGAAAGAAAAATTGATTAATTCAGCTTCAGTAGGTCAAGGACAGACTTAATGGTGAATGGCATTGGAGGAAGTAATTGAGAGTAATGTAGGGAGGAGGCAAGAGAATTAAAATGTTAAATCAATCTACGTTCAGAGGCTGCAATACGCTGATCAGCTATGTACCAGGCCAGGAGGACACCTGCAGAACAAAGAAAGATTTCTGCTAGGATGGCTAACAACCCATTTCCCACACCTGTGGAAGGGGACACAAGAAAAACTATATTTAAGTGGCTGCAATACACAAAATAAAATTGTTCATTCCCTATGGCTAGAACCATAGGGAATCTATGGATTAAAGGCTAGGAACTGTCAGCAGGCCTTTCACACTACATATTACCTTTTGACACTACATAGTCTTCCCCTTCCCCTTCCTCACTGTATGCCCATATCAAAGGAAATGGATAAACAAAGTCTTTAATGTGTAACTCACAGGAACTAAAAAATGATTTATAAACTGAATTCCCTGAACACTCTGGGTCCCTATCACTACTTTTACTCTGATTCATTCTCTCCGTCCCTCTCAGTGTTTTTATCTCGATACTCTACTGTCTCACTGTTCGTCTCTCAGGCTCTCTCGCTCTCTGCCTCTGAGAGAAGACCATGCTCTGTCTGTGGAGTGTTACCTCTTTTTGAATAAACTTTCCTTTTGACTCTAACTTTGGCGCCTATGTTGAATTCTTTCCACATTCTCCACCAAAGGACCCGCTTCTTCTCTCAGTGCAGGGCTTGGTCTACCCCTCTCTCCACTCAGGGAAATTAGCCCTGTCCTGCAACTAGAGGACATGATCACTGGTTGGCCTGCAAGTTGGACCCCAGCAATCAGAGGCTCCTCACCCCTTCCCCTTTCCTTGGAAAGTATGTTCTGCCCACCATTTCCACAAATAGGAGCTGTTCCAAGGACAAAGCCTGGAGAATAAGGTGTTGAGACCATCTGTACCATATACATGACTGAGCCCAGTGAAGGCCTCTATAGAAACTTTAAGATTCTGGTGTGCAGGTGCATAGATCTACTTGTCTTGTGACCACCCAAGACAAGCCTCATAAATAAGTTCTCTTGCTTATTATAACTGCCACCTACCTATCTGGAGTGGTCTGCCTCTTTCTTTGGTCTCTCCCTGCTCTCCTCTTGGGAAGGGCAGGTTGCTGGTTTCAGATTTCACCCAGGAAGCTCCTCGTGTGGCAAACCAAAAAGCAGCCCTGCATGTTGCAGGGGAAATATCATGCCCTTATGGAGGGAGTCATGAAACGGTGGTGAACTCCATAGTGAAATGATGGGATTCAAGACACATTACCCTAAAAATATGGCACCGTGGCATATTGAATATTTGAAAGAACGCGAGAAACAGAATTTGAAAAATGACAGGTTCAAGGACTCTGACTTCTCCCCTGAAGCAGATCATAAGACCCTCATGTAAGAGGTGTCCTCCCTATACAGAGAGGATTCTTATCTCCAAAGTCAGAGGGAAGCCAAGAGAAATCTGAACAAACAGGCCTTGCTAAGTTTTCCCACTTTACTACCCTTAGCTCATATCCTTTTGTCCCATCACATTTTCCCACCACTCCTCATCAAATCTAGTATAAAAACATTTAGGTTTAACCACTTTCAGATGTTCATTTCCTTATCAGGGATCCTATGTTACATAAAACTTAAATCTGTATGTTCTTCTCTTGCTAATGTCTTTTGTTACAGAGTCCCAGCCAAGAACCTAGAAGGGTAGAAGGAAAATATTTTCCTGCCCTACAGTTGCAAGGGTGGAATCAGGAGCAAATTGGGGTGGTTGTCCGTGGGCTCGGGAAGGACGGATGGACGCGGATTCCGGCCCGCCACGGAGTAACGGTACGCGCCCAACGCCTTCACGAACCTTCCAGAAAGCTGCGCCGGCTCCGGGAGGAGGAGGAGGAGGAGTCGGGGAAGGGGCAAACAAGGTAGAGACAGAGTTTACACATAATGCCAATTTTCATACTTGGTCATTGAGGAGTTACTGAAGGATTTTAAGCAAGTGCATAATAACAACAGATTTGAGTTTTTAAAAGATCCCTGTGATTGCAGTGAGGCAAAGGAACTGGAGGAGCAGGGGAGACCAAAAGCTAGACTATCACATACTCAAATAGATGATGATGTGGGTTTGATCTAAGGCAGTGGCACTGAGGATGGAGAATATGAGATGGATTCTTGATATGAAGGAGGTATAATCAGACTTTGGAGAAAGGAAGAGAAGAACAAAAAAGAATGAAAAAGCTTCAGTTGCCTTTTCTACTAAAAAAAAAAAGATAAGGCACCTATTTCATAGTATTGTGAGGATTAAACGAGCTAAAACGTGTAAAAGGGTTTAGCACTGCGCTGAATGACTGTTATTAAAATGCTTAGGCTCCCTAAGAGCCCGTGGCTACGTTATAAAGAAGAAACTAGCGTAAAGCGAGGCCGTTGTACTAACTAGTGAAGCAATTGAGATTTCCCAGGCAATCATAGCTCCAAACCTTAAGATTATCTGGTATTTAAAGGTGTATTTGAATCTGTAACTACTACTCGGTATCAACCAATAGGAGACAATCAATCCCTACACTTCAAGCAAAAGAAACCAGACACCCATCCCAAATCTCTGTCTTTTAACTCCGTTTCAAAATGAATTTAAAAATCAATGAAAAACAGGTACACGCAGTCAGGAACAACTGCTAAGCCCGCACGTGCTGGAGAGTAACCGGGAGCAAAACACACCTCGCAGTCGCGTCTAGTTGGAATTAACGTAAGGGACCTCACAGCCGAGGTCCGAGTAGTGGGAGATGTGGGTGTCCCAACATCCGCCTTTAAAATAGCGTGTTGTCCTTTCTGCCTCGCAAGAATCCGTCCCGTCGTGGCCTTGACCCCTCAGCGCCTGGGGTCACCATCCCCGCAAGCCCCGACTTCCCCGGCACATTCCGTCGCCCGGCGCGCGGCGGGCAGCCTCGTACGTCACGCCAGCACCGCGCCGCCAGGCAGGACCCCTTCCCCGACTCCTCCTCCTCCTCCCGGAGCCGGCGCAGCTTTCTGGAAGGTTCGTGAAGGCGTTGGGCGCGTACCGTTACTTCGCGGCGGGCCAGAATCCGCGTCCATCCGTCCTTCCCGAGCCCACGGACAACCACCCCAATTTGCCATGCCCGAGAATGTGGCACCCCGCAGCGGGGCGCCCGCCGGGGCTGCCGGCAGCCGCAGCAAAAGCGCCTATCAGGACCGTGATAAGCCGGCCCAGATCCGCTTCAGCAACATCTCCGCGGCCAAAGGTATCGCTTCCGCGTCTGACCCCGCGGCCCTGTGGGGTCGAGCTCTGCTCTCTCACCCTGGGTGGGCATGGCTGACTTTCTCTTCTTTTAGCTGATCCCCTCCGTGAAGGGAACCTTACTGTGTTCTGCCGGTAATTCCCGACCCCAGTGTGGAGGCCTTTGGATTTGACCCATTCTGGGTCCTAGACTCCCATAGTTTTTCATTGGGTCACTCATCACACTTAACCAGAAAGCAGGCGAGGCCCACATGCAGCGGTCCCTTGGGTTCTGACAATTTAGTGCTGTCGCTTCTTATTAGTTCCACTA
Organism: Pteropus vampyrus; assembly: GCF_000151845.1. NCBI lineage: Eukaryota > Metazoa > Chordata > Mammalia > Chiroptera > Pteropodidae > Pteropus > Pteropus vampyrus. Next base: position 862,049 of record NW_011889352.1, read on the forward strand.
GTAAAATGTTTGCACAATACTTTTCAGTTCTTTTGTTCTTATAAAAATACCATCTAAATAAGCTTCCCACGGCACAATTTTTGAAAACGAATTTGGTATACTCTTCGTGCTTAAATTGGGGCGAGGCCCTTTGTATTGGACTGGAGGACGGACCCGTCTTTTTTAAGAATTATGGAAAGCTATATTGTGCTTTTATGTCCTATGCATGTGCAGCCAAACACAGGCAAATCAAGAAACATGGACAGTTTGCTATTTTGTGTTTGTATTTTGTAAAACACTTTAGTGCATGGTAGAAATCAAGACCCGTTTCGTTCTCTTTTTCCATAACTTTGTGACCTTTAATCTCTAGCCAAGATTTCCTTACCTATAAAATTGAGGGAAATGTTCATGGTTTTTTTGTTTTGTTTTTTCTTTTAATGTCGTGAGAAGAGAAATTCAGTTGCGTTATTAGAGTCTGGAAGGAAAAGTGAGAAACTAAGACTTAGCGATCTTGCCTGTGGTGTATACTGAGTACAGTTAATATTTAATTCGGGTTAGAGAATAAGGTGCACGAAGAAGTGACAGGTGAGATTGGAAGGGCAGAGTGGGGTAAAATTTTGAAGGGCCTGGTGTCCTGGAAAGGCTTTGGCATAACTCCTACAACTATAGGTTATTCTTCTGTAGAATGAAGTAAGAGCTAATTTGTAGGGTTTCTGTGAGAATTAAATAAAGCATATAAAGAGCCATGTATATAAAATACATCCTTAAAAATACTCAAGGTCATTAGCCCAAGTGACTGAGGGTGTGATGAAGCTAAAAGAAATCCATACAGCTAGTCCTGGAATGATGTCTTCATTCAACGTGGTTTCTTTATGTTGTTGATAAGATGCCTTAGGAACTTAACCTTGTTTTTCTCAATTATCCTATGGTAAAAACTGGTTTCGATGTTTGTATTTTGGCCACAGTTCCGAGAGCCTATCAATGTCGTTAAGTCAGAACTTACTATACACTGGAGGAAGGATGGTAGAGTAAGAGAGAATGGGTTCTATTTTGGGCCTAATGAGTTGGAGAGTTCAGAATGACCAGATGGGCAGATTTAGGAGTCATTGGGAAGTTAAGAGAGAATGCGCCTGGAAATGAAGATTTGGTAAATAGTCATCTAAGGAACTTAGTGGAAGCTTAGAATTATTACATCAGAAACAAGATGTTAAATTCTTGGGCCATCTGGAGGGCCCAAAAAATCTATATAGTATGGTAGGTTTAAACAAACAAGATACAGAATGGAAAGTTTACTTTGGTAACCTTTGAAACAGCAGTGAACAGCAAATTGAAACTGGACAAGGGAGGTATGCATGTAGGAAGGAGAGGCCACCTAAGTTATCTCTGAACCTGACCCTTTTAAGTGAGGAGAGCTCAGAGCAAAGGGACACAACTAGTCTTTCCAAGTCGTCAGACAAAACCCTACAAACTAATCAAAAACTGCTGCCTTATGCATCTTTAGTTTAATTCGGGGAGCCAGTTTTTTTATTTTGATGCTACTAGAAGAGAGATAATAATAGTATCATTGGTTGATGATACGAAAAACCACACACACACATATATGTAGTAGTAGTTCTAGTGCTATTCAGTATGAGCCATTTAACAGGTGATACTCTGTGCCACATAGTATGCAGACATTTTTGGAGATGTAAGCAGTCTAAAATCTTTTATTTTTTGGATTGTGTATATCTTTCTAGAGTCTTTATGTAGATGAATATAAGGGCATTCTTAAAGTGAATTGGTCTGCTTGTGGAATCATAGCCATAGGGGTCCACTAAAATTGCCTAAAAGAGTAGTAATATTTACTGGGTAATTAGGAACTGCGGCCCCAAACCATGAAATAATTAATTGGAAAACAATTTTTAAATTATACCAAATATTTTTTCTTGGCCTCTAAGACTATCATTGTTCGCACAGTATAGGAGAAAGCATGCTAGTTGTGGAGCACACAAAAAATGATTAGGGCACAATCTCAGCCTTGTGTACATGGAGTGAGATGGTATGTGAGAAGGGGAAGATTTAATCATTTGTTCTGCACTTGTCAAAGAAAAGGAATGGAGTATTGTTCATCAATTCCAGTTTCTCTTAGAAAATAATAAATGGACTAATGAAATAAAAACATTCTCATGGACAGATAATAAGAATAAGAACTTTGGAATGGTAGACTCTATATCCAGAGATGTTTCATAACATACTGATAATGACTGAAAGCTATGATTTTAGTTTTTTTTTTTTTTAGTTAATGTTTGTTTGTTTTTTTGTTTGCTTGTTTTGGAGAGGGGATCAAAGGGCGTGTTTTTTCTTTTTACTCTGGTCCATCTATATACTAGCTTCACATTAGTGAACAAGTCTTTGCCCTCAGAAATCATACTCTATATAGTTAGAGGAGACAGAGTAAACAATTAGTATAATAGGAGGTCTAGCCTGTCCTATTGCTACTTTTCTTATTTTAAAGAATGGAGAAAAGAATACAATCCTCAATCAGAGCTAGATTGTACCATTTTGATACTTAAAGGAAGATTAAATAAATCCTCAAAAATATTCTGCCATAGGCACAGCATGAATACTACATACAGTGACTTTAACAACAAAACGAAGTATGTCATAGAATTAAAGGAGTAAATTATTCTGTTTCCATTAGATTATTACTAAACAATAAATTTTCGTTAGTGGACACTAAATGATTCTACACCCTATCCTAATAAGGACAGAATGATCTTTTGAGAAGAGAAATCCTTTGTTCTTTAAAGAGTCTTGATTTCTGTTTCTTCCTTTTACAGCTGTTGCTGATGCTATTAGAACAAGCCTTGGACCAAAAGGAATGGATAAAATGGTAAAATTAAATTAATTCATTATTTATTGAATGCTACCGTCCACACTGCAAGATCTCAGTAGAGAGTTAACGCTGTTTAAAAAGTAAAGCATTAGAAAGGCACTTTGAGAGTTCAGAAGAGTGATTACTTGAAGATGAACAGGACTTAATAATAATTCGTATTTTGTTTGCTTAATGCTTTTTAAACAAAATACATACACAAAGGTAATTATTTGTTGTGTAGTTAGATAGAAAGTAAAGCTAGGTGCAAGGGCTTGGGTTCAATGCTACTTATCGATGTAACTCTGTGACCTGACTCGTAGGTCTGGGATTTCAACTCTACTAGTGTTGTTGACTGGCAGCATAAAATAGATACATTATAATGACTTTTAAATAATATACCCTCAAATTCAGTGCTAGTTAACTTCCAAAATGAGAGGTCAGGAAACAACATGGAGGATTGTCTGGATGATAATACAGATCATTGTTCTTCTGGGTATTTTAATTCTCTCCTTGCTCATAATGCTTTTTGCCTTTTGCTGAATATACTAAGAAATAAGTTACCATGTTGACTAAAGAATTGTGTTCACCACTTTAAATAAGTTAAGTAAATGTCTAATCACTGTGTTGTACACCTGAAACTATAATATCATATGTCAACTGTAATTGAAATATTTTTTAGTTATCTTAAAAAAAATAGCTAATATTGAATTAAAAAAAGTGTTCGCCACATTCATGGTGCCGTCTTTGGAGGCCATGGTATTATTTATTATTGATACGAACCTAGGAATGATGGTAATTCCTTATAGTATTTTTTCTACCCTTTTTTCTTGTTTGGATTCCTTCTGTTTTACACAAATAAATAGCTGGAACAAAGCCAGTTCTTTGCTTGTAAAGTTGGACTGTTATGCATATTCTTAAGTCATATTAATGTAAGGGAGGAAAGTTTGAAATTAAGCACAGTTGTAAGCTATGCAAACAAATTAACTTCTCTACCAAGTATTAAAATTAGTAGATCTTTCTGGGTGTCACGTTAATGCTGGGTAAAGAAAAACAAAATTTTTGAAATCGCAGCTTAAAAAAATGTTTTTTTACAGATTCAAGATGGAAAAGGCGATGTGACCATTACAAACGATGGTGCCACCATTCTGAAACAAATGCAAGTGTTACATCCAGCAGCCAGAATGGTAAGTATAATTTTAGATGAAATGTTTTATTTTTTTAAGTATATGGTTTGATATTTGGTAAACAGTTAAGTTTTATTTTATCAGGTGATATCATGTGAGCATTGTGCATTTTTTTTCATTAGGCTAAACAGGCATATTTTTTAGTATACATTGTATGCCTAGCATTGTGTTTTTTTAGTGCAAGGTCCCTGTCCTTGTCCACAGGAATGTGTCATACAGTTGGGGAAGGAAGAGTTAAAAACATGAAATGGCACAAATTATTAGTTCAGTGAGAGTTAGTTGGAAGAGAACAAAAGAATTTTAAATTATTTTGTGTGCAAAATCATGTGTCTAAACTTACAGTGATGTTTATTAAAAACAACAGTTCATAACTCGTGTCAAGTGAGAAGTCACCATATCAGCAAAAATAAATTCCTATCTATTACAAAGTCCCCTTTAATTATTTAAACATAACTTTTTTAAAATGAGTCAAATAATGCTTATATAGGATCTGTTCAGGTAAACTTGGCAAAGGACTGTAAACTGACACTCTACTGTCATCTGGAATGCCCCATTTCGTAGCTTCCAAGTCTACAGGGTACCTATGGTACAACATTTATGCCTTTTTGACAGAAAGCAAAAGTTTACCTACAGTCTGAACCAGCAGTCATAATGTAGATTCTTAGTAGAATATATAAGTAGTCATAATGTAGCAGTCATAATGTAGATTCTTAGTAGAGTATATAAGTAGAATTTTGTGTGCCACAAATATATCGGTTATTATTTTTACATGAAACCCAAGATAGACAACAAAAGTCAAGAATTATATTGAATCTTACAGTGTTGATAATAATCGGATTGTGACACTGATACGAAAGTCATTTGTTTTATATTTGAATTAGATGTTACTGGGTTCTCACATTTCTCATTAAATAACTTAGCATATTCTGTTTACTTAGCTGGTAGAGCTGTCTAAGGCACAAGATATAGAAGCAGGAGATGGCACCACATCAGTAGTCATCATTGCTGGCTCTCTCTTAGATTCCTGTACCAAGCTTCTTCAGAAAGGTAAGTAGAACATAGAACATACTTTATTACTGAATCTCACATTACTTACTAATTTGCAAACTAATCTTTACTGGGAATTTTAAATTAAATTTTGCTGTGTTTATTATATGAATTAGAAAGTTGTGTTTTTGTTTATTTGTTTATTTTTGCTTCCTTTTTGCCAAGCTTCTTTTCTAATGGAACTTGACAGAATTTTGCTTTTCAAAAATAAGTGGTGGTTGTGTTACTAATATTGGGATTTGTGTGAGAATGGTGATTTGGGAGAGAAAGCATGGGTTCTTGCTCTATTAAATAGTGTATAATCAATCAGTAGTGACTCTAGTCACTTATTCTGTTTATTATGTATGTGTATGTGATTGATCTGTTCCAAATTAAATGGAAATAAATTATTAGTTATAATTAACAGTTAAGGTTATTTAAACCATTATAGTCATAGCTGAAGCATAAATTAATCTATAGTTAATAATTAAGTTTTATGACTACTTTGGAATTTTAATGAATAGAAATTTTTTAAATGTGCCCAAAAGGTAGCTTATTTGTTATAATTAAATAACTAGATTTTCACAAATGACAGGGATTCATCCAACCATCATTTCCGAGTCATTCCAGAAGGCTTTGGAAAAGGGTATTGAAATCTTAACTGACATGTCTCGACCTGTTGAACTGAGTGACAGAGAAACTTTGTTAAATAGTGCAGCCACTTCATTGAATTCAAAGGTGAGATAAACACTAAGTTTAAGTTTCATTAAAAACTGCAACTCTTATGCTGTGAGTTTTGTTTGATGCTGCACAGTTCATAAATGTTAAGTCTCAAGTGTGACTGGGTAAATAAAGTAATTTGTATAATTGAATTCAAGTAAAATTTACCCCTTCAAGGCTTTCAGATAAATTGTATCCCCATTTTACAGATGGGAAGATGGGTCTAGTGAAGTTAACTAACTCATCCAAAACCTATTAATAGAGCTAGACCAAAACAGGATTATCCCATAGTCCATCTCTTCAATATCCATGCTGCTTTTCTTAGTTATCAAATTTAAAGCAGTGATGTTCTTTTAAATTTCTTGGAAACTCATGTCACTTTCTGTTTTCTGTCATTCTCTTTGTCAAACACACTCATTCTTTTCCTTTTCATCGGTGTTATATCAATATATTCATTTTCTTCGAATGTTAAGTAGAGAGCTAGATAATATTAATGATATTGTTGAATGTCCCCAGAACTAATAACAGAATAGCATAATGATTACAAGCATTGGTTACAGAGTCTAGACTGCCGGGTTTCAATGCTAGCTTCATCACTTAACTAAGCGCTTTGACTATTTCAATTTCTTCATCTAAAGGTTGAATGAGTATATGAATGTAATTTGCTAAGACCACTGCCTGACATATGATAAGTGCTCCGTTAATGTTAACCACCAGCTATTTCTATCAGCCCCTCACTATTAGGGGTACACATGTGTAGCATCTGATCACAAATTCATTTTAAACAGGAAACCTCCACATAAAATTAATTTCTTTTGGATTTGCTATAGAATTATTAGTAAACTTGACATTCCCATCTGTTCTATCAATAAAAGAGGAAAGCAAGCATACATTTTGTGTTCTTGGTGACAACCTGAGTTGAGACAATTCGCATGGAATATTTTCTCATTCCCATTCTCTCCATCACACCCTTGCCACCCAAAAAAAGTGATTAAGATTACTTCTTGAATATCTATGTCAGTAAAGAACTAAGACTTTTATTGTGAAACTGACTTTTTTTTTTAAATTCTAGGTTGTCTCTCAATATTCAAGTCTGCTTTCTCCAATGAGTGTAAACGCAGTGATGAAAGTGATTGACCCAGCCACAGCTACTAGTGTAGATCTCAGAGATATTAAAATAGTTAAGAAACTTGGGTAAGCATTTCTAATTATAACTAATTAATAAAAATTAATTTCAAAAATAAAAAGCTATTGCCATAAACGAGCTTAAATGAAACATACCTGTATGAAAGTCACAAAGCTTTCTTCCTTTTTGGTTTTGTTTTCATGAGAACTTGTACTAATGTGGGAATCTCAAGAATTTCTTTATATTCTCTTATGATAACAGGGCAGTAGTGTGATCAAAGAGGTTCAGGAATGGGACACAAACGTGAGGCTGGAGCACATTTTATTGGACTGATGATTTTTAATATGTTAGCAATCTGTTAAACTCACAAATTTTTACCCCCTGTTAACTATCCCCTACCTTGTTTTCTTTTTTCTTAGTGGAACAATTGATGACTGTGAGTTGGTGGAAGGGCTGGTTCTCACTCAAAAGGTGGCAAATTCTGGCATAACCAGAGTTGAAAAGGCTAAGATTGGGCTTATTCAGTTTTGCTTATCTGCTCCCAAAACAGATGTAAGTAGAACCAAATGAAATTGGTTCCTCATTTATGTGTTTTAATTTTCTAATACCTTAGATATTCATTATTATAAAAAATAGAAAATACGGATACTAGTGATAAAAAAAAGCATACATTTCAAATGAATTATTAAAGTTGAGACAAAAGTGGGAATTATTGGATCCAAACATGACAAATCTATAGCCTCAGTTGGCTATTCATTGAAATTAAGTATTGATTTACTTTATAAATGAAGACAAAGGATATGTGTGTAATAATAAAAACAGGTTATGTAAAGTTATAAGTGGAATTTCTAGATCCTTTCTAGCTTCTGAGAACAGAAATCTTGACCAAACCTACAATAGCGGGCAGATCTTTTGTCCTACATTTGCCCAAAGGAAACTTTAAGATTTCTCCTTTTATATTGCATTGGCATAAAGGTTTCCTGTTTAGTCATTTGTTTCTCTAAAGTTTAGCCCATAAAAAGTTAATGTTGTTTTATAGGTCTTTGATAGAAACAAAATATGTCCTTGGTACCTTCTTTCAGCATACCAATTTATGTGACAAGGCATAAAGTAACGAGGATGCAGGTGAAATTATTTCAGTACTATATTTGAGGAGAATTGGCATATTCAGAAAATGTTATTTTACATTTTTTGATTATCAAAAATGTTCTTATAGTGTGTGTGTGTGTGTATCTCTATGACAGCAAGGTGTATAAATTAAAATAAAAGACCTGAATTAAGGTTGGTGTATATTCACCTTTCTAGACCTTTTCTATGTATATCTATGTATAATTTCTTCTTCTTTGGTATGATTTTGAATTTATACTATAATATTTTTATTAAAAGTCTTTTTCACTTTAAAATTCCTACAATGCAAATTATTATGTTCTTTTTCTAAACAGATGGATAATCAAATAGTAGTTTCTGACTATGTCCAGATGGACCGAGTGCTGCGAGAGGAGAGATCCTATATTCTAAACTTAGTGAAGCAAATTAAAAAAACAGGATGCAATGTTCTTCTCATACAGAAGTCTATTCTAAGGTATGGGCTGTTTTATTTTCTTCACCTCTTAATAATAATTGATTTTGGATCACTTCTAGCAATTTTTAAAGAAATATTTGAGATGGGTAAACCACTAGACATCTAATGAGTGCATTTGGGGGCATTCGTTCAGATAAGTACTCTAAAGTGGGTTCTCTTCCCACCGTGGTAATTTAAATGTGGGGTATATAATCTTTCTAGATCAAGATCCTAAATATCAAGTAAATTTTTTTGTTTTTAAAAAGCTAAATTTGGTCTAAAATTAATTAACTAAAAGAGGCATTTATTTAAGGGTCTGTGCATTTGCTCGCCTTGAAATTTAAAAGTTTTTGGAGGGGAGAATAGTAGATAGCCCATGAATTGAAAGACTCTCCAAAGTTTGAATTGATCTCCCACTTTTTTTTTATTGTTTTCATTTAATAGGTAGACACATTCCCGTGTACTCTTTTTTAATGTTATGCCAGAAAGTACTGTGAATGCTCATTTTGTATAGAAACCGTGATGAAGAGTTGGAGTACCTGGTTCTCATTCCAAGTCATGTAATAGCTAATAACCTTGAGTAAATTGCTCTCAAAATTCAGTTGGCTTATCTGTAAAACAAGGATAGTAATTAATATTCACCCTTCTGATAGCACAGAGTTGTCAGGATCATTCCAGATAATTTGTGGGAAAGTGTAAAATTTTGGTCTTGAATTAGTCATACTTCATTCTAAATTCAGGAAGTACCAATAAAGTTTAATCAGATACACTCATTTAGTATTAAGAAAAATGATGACATAATTATTATGTTTTACAAATAGTGTCATTGGGGTATGTTTTAATATTATCTATTGGAAATCTTAAGGATTTTGAGCTTATAAATTTGGTAAGCTAATATTTAAAGCATCTCTTTCACAGATAATTTGAGTAATCATCGGTCATTTAAACAACAGCAAAATAATGAAAACCTTCAAGAGTGGTTGAACACCAAAATGTTTTAACCTAGCATTGGCATAATTACTGATTTTGTGTTTTAGAGATGCTCTTAGTGATCTTGCATTACATTTCCTGAACAAAATGAAGATTATGGTGGTTAAAGATATTGAAAGAGAAGACATTGAATTCATTTGTAAGGTAAAATGTTCATAACATCTGTATGTGTGAAAATGTCCAGTATTCAAATGTTATCTTAATTCGTAGATTTGACTATTTTTTCTAGACAATTGGAACCAAGCCGGTTGCTCATATTGACCAATTCACTACTGACATGCTGGGATCAGCTGAGTTAGCTGAGGAGATCAATTTAAATGGTTCTGGAAAACTGCTCAAGGTAACAGTGTTATAATTAAGCTTTATTTGCTTGGGTTTTTTGTTTGTTTTAACCCTTACTCCAAACTCATAATTTGGAATTTGTTTACTAAAGATTACAGGCTGTACAAGTCCTGGAAAAACAGTTACAATTGTTGTTCGTGGATCTAACAAATTGGTGATTGAAGAAGCTGAGCGCTCCATTCATGATGCCCTATGTGTCATTCGCTGTTTAGTGAAGAAGAGGTAATATAAACTAAGTAACAGAATGTTACAACTTGTATATCTTGACTTTTTAAGGTATAAATTGTAAATTATTTAAAGTAGCTTTCTCTAGGATAAAGTAAGCTAAAAATGTTTGTGAATTTCAGAGCTCTTATTGCAGGAGGTGGTGCTCCAGAAATAGAGTTGGCCCTACGGTTAACTGAATATTCACGAACATTGAGTGGTATGGAATCCTACTGCGTTCGTGCTTTTGCAGATGCTATGGAAGTCATTCCATCTACACTAGCTGAAAATGCTGGCCTGAATCCCATTTCTACAGTAACAGAACTAAGAAACCGGCATGCCCAAGGAGAAAAAACTACAGGCATTAATGTTCGAAAGGTAATAATTTAATCTTTATTGCAGAAAAGGTTAATGAAAAAATTTTAATCTTCATAATTGTCTCTTGAGTGACAAGCTTTGTAATTAGAAGTAATCTTAGATTTAAATATGAGACCTGTAGGTTCATTGAGAATGAAGATGATGCCTTAAGTGAAAAGTATTATTTGTTCATTAATTCTGCCACATCAACTGTGTCACTTGGCAAGTTATATAGTCTGTGCTTCAGTTTCCTCAGTTGTAAGTGAGGGACAATTAAATAGTTCTCAGGCCTGTTGTGAGGTCAAATGTATTATTAACAAGAAAGCTCTTACAAAGATGCCTAGCATAAACACTGTAAGTATTACGTATTACCACCAGCCTAGTACAATCACCAAGGGTAAATACATAGAACAGTGATAATTTCCCCTTTTGTATTTTATTAATGTCTCTTTTTTGTAATGTTTTATTAATGTCTCTTTTTATTTAGAGAAATAATACTTAATGGGTAAAAAATAACAATCCAAGGTGATATTTTTTTAGTAGTACAGAACTCTAAAAGAGGGTACTACCTAGTTTTAGCAAAAGCTTTATGAAGATGCAGTTTGGGTTGGTAGGAGATAAGGAAATTTCAGATGGGAAAGCAAATGGTTTTACAGGTGAGAGGGACCAAGAAGTTACTAATTTTTTCTAGAGCAGAGGTTTTATGTTGGTGATACAGTAGACTTTAAGGTTGGAAAGTTCAGATAAAACCTAAAATTTGAGGGCCCTTAAGTTTTGGGGTAAGTATATGTTTTTTTTAATTCCAGTAGTTGGAAGCCACTGAAGTTTTTTTAACCAAGAAGCTAAGATGATGAAAAGAGTATTTTTAAGGAGGAAAGACAGGAGATAGGGTTGCTTGTTATGGCCATCAACAGTAATCCTTGGGAGAAGTAATCCTAGGATAGTGGCGATAAGAATTTCAAAGTGAAATTTGAGAGAGTTGGAAAGACAGAGCAGACCAGACTTGGCCATATTCAGAATTAGGATTCAGAGAAGATTTGAGCATCAAAGATCTAGTAATTTTTAATCTCCATGATCTACCTAATTTTTGCCAGGTTATTTTTAAATTAAAGATATATACGAGTTGTTTTGGAGTTAGGATTGGGAGGCTCCAGCATTAAATCATTTTTTCCAAATTGTAATTGAAATTCAACCTACAATGTAGTGAAAAGCTTACTTAGTAGAGTATCTTACTCTTGACTAGACCAAGAGAAAACTGCATTTGTAAGGCCTTAAGTTATACTGGTAACAGTGTGGTTGGTGATGTGTATAATTTCAAATACTAAAAGTAATTTGTGCTAATTTTCAGGGTGGTATTTCCAACATTTTGGAGGAACTGGTTGTCCAGCCTCTGTTGGTTTCAGTTAGTGCACTGACTTTAGCAACTGAAACTGTCCGGAGTATTCTGAAAATTGATGATGTGGTAAGTATATATAGATTGTGAATTTTCTTACAAGGTCAGAAAGGGATTTTTTTTAGAGGTTTTGTGGGTAGGGGTCTGTAAATGTTAGTTTGCTGGTCATCAATGTAATAAAAGTTCATTACAGTCTTTTTCTCACTTGTAAAAATAGATGATTTGGATAATTCACTTAAATGTCTTCCATCCTTAAAGTTCTGTCGTTTACAGTTTTTGAAATTCAAATTTTTCTCTTGTCAGGTAAACACTCGGTAATCTGGATAACGCTGGCCACCTGGCACAATTATGGCCACTATAGTGCATCTGGAGTAGAAGATCACTCACTGGCGTTCCTTATGTTTGGAAGAGTGTATCCTCTATGATTTCCTGGGCCTGGTCTTCCAAGTTGGCAGTTGTTTGAAATTTTATTGACACAATTCAATGAAAATATTAAATATTTGGTTTCAAAAGGTGGACTACTTTATTACCCCTTCCCCCAGCAACATTTCAAATACTCTTGAAAAAGCCATATAAGAAGGGGGTGGAAAATGGATTCACATTTACCTGTTGACTTTTTTAGGATCTTTATCCTGGGTACTTTAAATGTTAAATTTTTTTTAACACGACAAGAAAAATAATGGCCTAATATATTTGTTACCCTGATAAATCCAACTTACATAAAAATACCAAAGTAATGTATATGCTGTTTGAAAAGTTAACAGTATAGAAAGATACAAAGTGAAAAATGAAACACTCCCTCTATAATCTTAATCCCTTTTTCTAAGAATAACCATAGTTGTGTTAATTGGGATTCCTTCTACAAATAAAAGTATGCATACATGCAGCAAATGTTATTTATACAAAAGGGAATCTTAACTGACATGTCTTGTTTCAGTGGTTTTAAACATTGTTTCTACCCTGATGAAGCATCATCTCTCACCATGTATAGTATAAAATCTAATCTCTGTCCTCACTTCAGCCTCTTTCTGTCAGTTCTGCACACATTGTAGCTAGTGACTTCTTAAAACTTGCCAGGCACTCCAGTTTGTAAAAGCTTTTACAGCTTCTGATTGCCTTTGAATAAAGGCCAGATTTGAGGTGGACCATACATTGGTCCTACAAAATCTGGAACCACTCCTATATTTCACAAGGACTGTTATAAAAGCAACTGGGGCTCTCCACATTTGTGGAAAATTTCAGCCAACCAGTCTGAAGCTTTTCTTTGTATCTGACAATTCAAAATAACTGATTTGGTAAATGGTAAATTCTTAATATGCTTAGATACCTATTTGTGGATTGTCTAAAATTTAGTAATTCAGATTATTGTCTCCCCTTTTTAATGGATATTAGATGCTCACTGTAAAATAAGGTTTGGTTTTGTTTTTAGCTGTGTAAAACGAATGAGGTACATCCTAAAAACTTGTCAAAATACTTCTCTAATACAAATTCTATTGGAACTTTTATCATTTCTTCACAAGGTTGCGTGTTTTAACTGTAGAAAGCCCTAAAAATCCTCAAAAAATCCTGTCAGAACTAATAAATTAAGCAAAATAACAGGATGCAAAGTCAACACAAATCAGTTGCATTTCTATACAACCTGAAAAGGAAATTACAAAAGTAGTTCCATTTGCAATAGTATCAAAAAGAATAACAATAATTAATGAGATAAAAGACTTGCACAATGAAAACTACAGAACTGCTGAAATGACAAGGAAACATCCATGTTTGTGGATTGGAAGACTTCGTAAAATGTCAGTGCTATCCAAAGCGATCTACAGATTCAATACAATCCATATCAAAATCCCAATAACACATTAGAAATAAACCCCATCCTAAAATTCATAAGGAATCTGAAGGGAACCTGAATATCCAAAACAATATTGAACAAAACTGGAAGAGTCACACTTCCTATTTTCAAGACTGACTGACAAAGCAATGGCAAGCCCAGAAATGAGCCCTCACATATATAGTCAAATGGTTTTTCACAATGGAGCCAAGACCATTCAATGGGGAAAGGCCAGTCTTTAACAGTGCTGGGAAAACAATGTCCACACACAAAAGAATGAAGTTGGACCTCTACCTAACACTACACAAAAATTAAAGTGGATCAAAGATCTAAGTGACTAAATTCAGGTAAAATGAAAGCTTCATGACATTAGATTTGGCAGTAAAAGTTTTTGTGCATCAAAAGATAACTATGAACAGCAAAAAACCCTTGGAAAGGGAGGAAATATTTCCAAATCTCGTATCTGATAAAGGATTGAAATCCAGAATATGTAAAGTGTTAACCCAATTCAAAAACAGGCAAAGCACGTGAATAGACATTTCTCCAAGTCTTCTCTATTGCACATTCCTTTAATTTCTTCCATTCATTTCCTGTGCTTATTCCTGTATCCCTACTTTCTTTTTTCCCCCTTGGTTATTAAATTGGATTATTTTCCCTTTCCTTCTAAGGTGTCAAATTTGGCATGAAGACTTTCCTACTTCTCTCCCTCTATCTTTCGCATGACTTCCTCCAACAAACCTCTTGCACTTCTAACTCCTTGATGTCTGCTTTCTAAAGGACCCAAAATGACAGCCAAAAAAAAAAAAAAACCAAGTGACCAGCTGGTGAATGGATAAACTTAAAGTGATAAAGACAATGTAAATAATGTAGATTGAATATGCCTTGTCTGTAACTCACATTATAAATAGCACAACAAAATGAGGAAAATTCCTCCAGTGTTGGAAAATTATCTCTTCCAGCAAATAAAACTATTCAGTAATTAAAAAGGAACAGAACAGACTACTCAGATATATACAACATGGATGAATCTAAAAAAAAAAAAAAAGTATGCCAAGCAAAAGAAGCTGGGAGCAAAAAGTACATACTGATGATTCCATTTATATGAAGTTCTAGAACAGTGAAGGGGATGGAATGGAGAATAGACTGGGAAGGGACACAAGGGATCTTTCTGAGATGATGGAAATGTTCTATATCGTAATAGTATGATTTCATGAGTGAAGGCATTTATCAAAATTTATCCAACTATACTTTAAGATCTGTTCATTTGTATATGTTACATCTCAATACAAAAGTGCAAAAATAATTCTTCCTATGATGATTTAAGATGTCATTTTCTTGTAAGTTTGTCCATTTCTGCTCTATATACTTTGAGGCTATGTTATTAGATATCTGCAAGTTTAGAATATTGCTGGTAAATGGAAACTTTTCAGCTCTTCTACACACATAGACAACTTTCCTATTCTATTCTATTCTATTCTACTCTTGCCTAGTCATCGCTTTGCAGTGCTTCAACATGTAGACCTGTCTTGTTGTTTTGGGGATGAGCTTACACCAAATCTCAAGAGAATCAGCTGCATGTGAATGAATGGAGGTCCCTCCTATGGTCACTTGGGGCGTCCATACCTCACGGGCTTCTGACTCTGGATTCTGCTCAGAATCGAGCCGGTTCAGTGTGCGAAGCAAATTTCAGCTCAAAAAATCTGAAGGAGATGGAGAGTGGGGGTTTTGCAGGTGCTCACACTCCAGACTTGCGAACAAGAAAGGCTTGATAAGAAGGGCTCAGCCCTTAGAGATGGATTCCAGACAGCATACCGTAGCTTTATGGTGACCATGCCGGTTGTAGAGCCGGGGGCAGGAGGAGGCGGGAGGCTGGGGTGAGGGGGCGGGGGAGAGAGTTGCGTCAGCCTCAGAAAGTAGGGGTTAGGTAGCAGGTAGCTGTGACAGCAACATGCTTGCAATTCTCAGGCTGAGCCTTAACAGCCACGTGGAGTAGAAGGAAGGTGCCATTGAGAAATGTTGACAGGGTAAGGGGGAGAGGGAGTATGTCTGTGGTTACAGTTCGGCGCTCGCGCCCTCCAGTGCTAACCACTATAAAGTTGATGAACTCAAGCTGCAAACACCGGGTTCATACACCTGTATTGTCATTCACTGGTAGGTGGGCCAGGCTTCCCCAACTCTGGGCTTTTATTGGTCAGAACAAGAAAAAGCGTTTCTAGTAGCCTCCTTCGGATTGGTAGATTTCTGGTAGCTCATGTCAATCAGAGTAGAATGTACTGTACTCCTTTCCATTCTCTGGCTCCGGGGGGAGCCATGTTAGCGAGATGCAAACCTTGCCACAGTTCTGAGGCTGCCACACAACAGCATCCCCTGCTTTCCTCTGCCACCGCCATCTCCTTCGAACATTATTTCAATGAATGAAAAGGCGCTTTTTTTCTTTTTCACAAATCAAGTTGTTTCACTAGTATGATGTGCAAAGTCTGTGTTTACGCGGTGAGGCGCGAAGCTGGGGAAGAGGTGCCCTGTTCTGCCGGGCTAACCCTCTAAACCAGCACAGACCACTAACTCCCTCTATCCAGGAGGCACCCGCCTTGACTCTCCCGCAGCGTGAGAGGATTTTGAGTGACTTTTGGCCCCTCGCGGCCCCTGTAGCGTCCCTAGTTACCGTACCCCTAGTAACCCCCGCCCCAAGCAGGGAGCCGCTGGGTAGCCTGAGGCCGCGCCGGCTTCTCCGCCCTGGGCCAGCGCGGGCGCTTAGGCCTCGGCGGCGAGGTGATGGCCGCCTCTCACCGAGCGGCGAAGCTGGCGGCCAGCAGTCTCCAAATCCCGGTAGATCCCATCACCGGAGCGCGGGTCGCCCAGTACGAACGCGAAGACCCCTTAGAAGCTCTGGCGGCGGCGGCGGCCTTGGAGGAGGAAGAGGAAAAGCAGGAGGCGGCGGTGCGGCCGGCGCGGGCGCCGGTAATGTAGGGGCCGGACGCGGGCTGGGGCTGCGTGCTGTCTGAGGGCTGAGCGTCCCCGCTGGGCTGAGCGACGTGCTGGGAAACGCGGCGCCCTGTCCAGATCCTCCCTACCTGGTAATTCTGGCCCCACCACCTTCTCTGTGTCCTCACGGAAAACTCAAAACCGAAGCGCTGAAGTGTTTTAATTTTCCCCAAAGAGGTTGTAAAAATTTCTTGGAGAGCATTTACTATATTTAGACTAGAGAGTGCAAAGTACAGAACTTTACTCCTTATGCTCCAGCATCTGTCAGTAGATATCCCCTTTTTAACTTAGGGAAGACTGAGCTACCTGTAGAGGATAGTCCATAAAACTCAGGTGAATCAACGGTGCTGTCAGAGGTGTGTTTTGTTGTCACCTTAAGGTCTTGGTTATCAGTGCATCTGATAACACGATGCTTAAAAGGCGATTTTTAAAACCATCAAGAGTTCAGTGGATAGATCAAACAGATATAGTTAAGCATCTAGAGAAGCAAATTACTGAGGACCCAATGTTTTCTAAATGGCTCTTTAGGGTGGGGTGGGATAGCCTTTTCACTGATCATTTTTCAGTGTCACATGTGTTCTGAACACCTGTCCACCAGGTAGACGGAGAATCTGCCATCTGTTCTATTCTCTTAAAATATAGAAACCTTGGATTTTAACTGTCAATCTGCAGATATAAACCTCCTTGCCCCCAGTTAAAGAGTCTTAATGGCATATGTCCAAGCCTCTCAGACACAAAACGTTATGGTCTAGCGCTAATGGAAATCACTGGATATTTTGGAATTTAATCTCTTTAATCTACACTAAAACTGTTAATCACGAAATCTGTAGCGACACCTTTTATGGTCAGCATTTCACCAACAGACATAAACTACTTAAGGTTATCCAGAGTAAGGCAGATTGAGACCCTGAACATGAACCAGAGTGAGAGTTGTAGGACCAATTTCATTCATGATAAAATGTCCCCTACACAAGTTTCAATAGCCAACAAAGGAGACAAAATGATGGAGGAAAAAGATTTGAATGGAGAAAAAGGATTTGGAGTCCTAGATTATGACTCATTCTCTGCCATTTGCTAGATGATATTAAGATGTAACTTCTTTCTATCTCAGTTTCCTTATCTGTAAAGGCACTATAATTGTCTCTCATTCTTGCCTCACTGGTATGTTATGACAATCAAATGAAAGAGTGTGTGTCATAGCTAAAGAACAGTTAGTATAAATTAATAATAATAATAATTACTGCCAGCAGGACTGTCATTTGAACAACCTGCCCAAAGATTAAATCCTACTTTGGGGGGTAGAGGAGTCAGTCATTTCTATAGTTGCAGTACTTCCAGAATGCTTTGTTAAACTGCAGATTTGTGTTAGAAACTTATTACCTTAGGAGAGATTAATTTATCTAATGAGCTAATTTCAAACAAGATCCTATCAAAAAATAAAGGAGGTTAATTTGTATAAATATGACACTGTTCTGAGACCACCACACTTACAGGATCCAAAAAGCAAACCTGGATAAGCTGCCACTTATTGCCTGATAGCCAGAGGATACTGGGGTAGGGAAAAAGGACACTGAAAAGGCAAGAAAGAGTGTGCAGGAGCCAAGCTGGCTTAAGTCTCCACCTTGATCTTTAAAGGTTAATTTGGCTCAACTTTGTCATCTATAAAATGTAGCAAACTCAGATACCATACCCACCACACAAAATTGATTAGAGAACCAGCTGTCACAGTAGGCCCCCAGGTCCCTTTCAGTCCTTTGGTTTGCGGAAGCTTCCAACCCCCACCCCTTGCAGGACTCTGCCCATGTTGGGCACTGAGGCAAGTTCTTTGAATTTAGCCTCAGTTGGAGATATCAGTTCATAGGCATTGTTATGTAGTTGATGATGATATGGGTAAAGAAGTATTCTATAATCCACAGTTAAAATGTCACTGACTTTCCTAATAAGTGGCCTTCTCTTTTTCATCAAATATTGAGCATTTATTAAGTGCTATTCGGTGAGGAATGACGCAGACATAGCTCATGTCATCACAGAGCTTCCAGTCTGGTGGGGAGGTTAGATAATAAAAAACAGATGATTGTAAGATGGGAAATATTGGGAAAGAAATGAACAGGTTACTATGATTTTAAAAAGTAGTAGGAGGGAAGCTACTTAAATGAGTTAACATTTAAGTCGATGACTGATAGATGAGAACGAGTAGCCATTTGAAGAGTGGGATGGGAAAAGCATTCCAGGCAGAGGTAACAGCATATGCAGAGACCTTAAGATAGGGAAAGGAAGAGCTTTGTGTGATCAGGATGTGAAAGCCAGCAGAACTGGAAAAGAGGGGGTTTACATGTAGCTCTACCTCATTCCTTACGAATCCTTTCAATGCAAAAAAATTTTAATAAAAATTCCAGAATTGCAGATGATACAGAAAGACAATACCACAAATAATTGTAAGCGCTGATCACTAATGAAGCACATGTGCTGGAAGGAGTCATCATCTAAATGGGTCAAGCCAATCTAGGGAAGATTATCCTCTAATCTAGTGGCTACGTGTACAACATTCCACAAAAAGCCGAACAATTAAAGGGAAAGAGTGCTATTTTAGGCTCTTGGAAAATAATGTGCTTAAGTCTAGGTTATTTGATCTACTAAAATATTTTCTTCTGTGTGGAGACAATTAAAAATGAAATTAAGAGTTAGAAGTTCCTTATTAACCATTCATCTGTTTTAGGTAAAACACTGTGGGATCAGTTTATCTGAAAAGGTCAGGCTAGTGCTAACAGTAGGAAGTGGAAATGGAATGGATACTGTCAAAAGTCAGTGAATAAGTTAAATTATTAGACCTTCCACATCTTTTCAGAAGCTACTCATCCTTCTATATCTTTTTCAAACAGTTTTCCAGGTCCAAACAAATTTTATCCTTTTTGTGTAAATGATTGTTGTAAAGCCTTCTTTTAAGGGATGGTCTAAAAGAATGAATAGGGAGCATATGAATGCTTTTGCCTAAAAACAGTTCTTTGGCATATCCTCCTTGTTTTAGTTATACGTTTTGGAAAATAAGCCCTTTCCTTAATACTTGGTTGAATATATACCTCTTTAGAGCAGTCAGTATTTCTTTGAATGATTCAGCCCTTTGTGAGGGAATACCTGTCCTCTTGTCTTGGTGGAAACTTACTATTTTTTTAGCTGTACATTCATTCATCCAACAAATATGTATTGAGCATCTGCCTTTGGCCAGGCACTTTTCTAGGCACTGAGAACAAACTGTGAACAAAGACAAATCCTCGCCTTTGCCTTTGTGATGCTTACTTTTTGGTAGGGGCAGGCATACAGTACACAAATAAGTAAAGATCTGTAGAATATCAGTGGGTGGTGAGTACTTAAAGAAGAAAAGGGATGCTGACAATGAGTTGGGGACGAGGTTATAATTTCAGTTAGGGTAGTCAGTGAAGACCTCGTTGAGGAGATAACATTTGAATAAAGAGAGAACAGCATGTGCTAAGGTCCTGAGGTGATTTTGCTGATGCTGTGAGCTTTGGAAAAACAGCAAACTAGAATCAGCCACTGCTACTAGAATGAACTGTTGCTGCTCAGGGGTGACTCAAGCAGACAGAGAACTAACAGGAAGGAGTAGGTCCCTATTTTCTACTCCAGCCTTGCGGTCTCCTTCTAGCCCCACTTTTGGCAGAGTCTAATGGGTTGCAGCTGGCAAAGCACAAATATGGTTTGTAGAGTCCCATCCCCAGCATCACATTGCAGGGTACAGAAGGGTGGCATTGGAGCTGAGAGACAATAGTTTAACATACTGGCACACTTGCTTTACATATCATAAAGCTGATGTTAAAAAGGTTAGGGCCCATGTCACATGACTAAGAAGTACAGGCTTGAATAATTCTGAAACTGTCTGTAATCTTTCTCCTAAGCCATAAGAACACTCCAAACTGAACACTCCAAACACTCTTAACTTCTATTCAACCCTTTCATTTTCTAAGGGTTTTAAGGCAGCTGAAACCAGGTAACCAGTGAATAGCACAAGAAATGGAAACCACTTCCTGCTTGCCATAACCTCCTTTTCCAGCCTTGCTTCCCAAAATTGCCTTATGCATTTTATTCTCCTCTTACCCTCCAACTGTGTCACTTTATTCTCCAACATGCTCCCCACCACTGCAGCTTTTGCTAATGTCATTTCTTTTGTCCAGAGTACTTTCTCTTTCTTTCCCCCTATACTCTCTCTGTTCCTCTAGATTCTTCCATTCTTGATTCAGCTCAAATATCACCTGCTCAAGGAAGCCTTCCTTTATCTCACAAACTCAAACCAAACAAAAGCTCCCATCCTTTAAATATACTTACCTCCTCTTGCTGCTTATTTAAATGTTGATGTTGGCCAACACTTCCATCCTCAGATTCTTGTCCTATTGCCCACACTTTCTGCAGGTACATCCAAGGATGCACCTGCCACTTCTGTGTGCATCTTTCCCATATCACCATCTTCAGCCCAGCCTTCTTACCAGGCCTCCAAATATATTTACCACCTGTTTCCTGGACATTTGGCTGTCCTACTATCCCCTCAAACTCAGTGCGTCTAAAAGAGAAATGCATTTCCTTTTCCTAAAACACTCTCCTTCCCTGTATTCTCTATACTGATGAATGGTAGCAGCACCATCTACCTAGATGGGCAGCACTCCAAATGAAAGTCTTCAGTTTCTTGCCCACAATCCAGGCCATTATCAAGTTCATGAATCAGCCTCCTAAATCTACCAAGGCAGCCTCCTTGATGCTGCTGTACTAATCCTGCCCTTAATACATCTATCTCAGACCTTTGCAGTAGTTCATTAACTGCTACCAACCTTTCTTCCTTCACTAAACTCTATCTGCTACCAGAAGAATCCTTCTGAATATTACTGATCATGTCACTCCTCTGCTCACATCCCTTGGGCTCTTAGTTGAGGCTGCTGACTTGCCTTCTTCATCTGTTTTCCTATCCTTTCCTGTGCTCCATATGCCCTGTTCCCCACCCCTACTCAGACTATTTACCTCCCTCTGAGCACACCATGGTTGTTCCTTCCTCTTGTGGCAAAAAAACAAACAAACAAACAAACAAAAACCCTTCCTGCCCTTGAGAGGAGTGTGGTGTGTCTTTGGAACCTAACACGGGATTTGAATTAAATCCCAGCTTTAGTAGTTACTAGCTATGTGATTGCAAACGTGTCACCTAAATCTCCAAGCTTCAGTTTCCTCATCAAGAACAGAGTACCTGCCAGTTACATCATCATGTGGTAACATATGATGAATGTTCTAGCACTGTGCCTCAGATTTCTTTGTTTTTCAGTGCATCCCTTATCTGACAAAATTTGTTGTCATCCAACCTTATGTCTCCAGTCTAGCTCATCTTTGTAAATTCTGCCTCTTCTCCCCCCCCGCCACTCCCAGTCTTGGTGATTGATACTGTAACGTACGTGGTCACTCATCTCTCTCCCTGCTCAGCTTGGAGCAGCTCATAGGCAGGAATCAGGAGTTCTGTCCTATTCAAAGCCTGTTGTTGATTATGTACACATCCTCTCCTAAACTAGCTGGAAGCTTCTCAAAGGTGGAGTTTTTATCTGACTTGTATATTTCAGCATCTAACTGAATACTGGTTGTCCCTAAATATTTAATGAATGAGGAATTTAACAAAGCATTCATCACTACAGCTAAGTGGTGAGGAGCACATGTAGAAATAGTAGAAGACATCAGAAAGTTATCTTGGTTATGTTGTACGACAATAAAGCAATTCTTGGAGTCATAGATTTGTTGGTAATAAATTTCTGCACAGCAGTTCTACTGAAGAAAACTTGATTTCCTTTATTCATTTTCTCTAAGTTACCCCAAATGGCACAACACTCACCTCTGGTACACTGTTTTTAGCCCATTTTTTAAAACACTATATCAATAACTATTACATACAATTGACCCTTCTGAATTTACCCATTAGGAGAAGCTACTCAGATTTATTTCATAGTATCTTGTCTGATTGGGTCTATAATTTTCTATGGCAAATACACTTTTTAAAAATTTCGAGTCTACTTCAGGTAGTAGGCTAAATTTGAGACCATGGTCAGCAGCCTATTATGCGTAGTTTCATAAATAACTTCAACTGTTTCTCAACTGAGAAAATATTAAAATTTCTATATTTATGGAGAAAATGGGGTTTTTACCTCTACAGTTGCTTCAATTGAAAGAACTTTGAAAGGTGTATGAAAGGAATGAGGGAAGATCAGTCAGCCCCTTCCAGGCATGACCTGTATATCGAATAACTACACTATGTGTAGTTACTGTAATACTCTTGTTCTCTTTTCACTCCCAAAATTCCTGTCACATAGGGGAGCTCCTGCTCTTGTGGCCCACAGGAATGGCTGTTCTGACAGTCCCTCTCACCCCCTTCCACACCCTCCTACTTCCTCTTCAGGTCTCTTCTGGACATCTCCCTGGCTTCTTGATAAGCCCTGAGAACTTTGTTCCCTCCATTCTGCGGCCTTCATTCCCCTTTTCCCCTATCTTCCCTCCACTGGGACCCCCTTGGGGCCTATACTGCAGAAGCCCAGCTGGGCAAGGGTGTTGGGCTGTGGTTGCTTGGTTTGCAGCAGGAAGAACTGTGTTCTTATTCATTTCAGTTAAAACTTAAAATTCGGAAGGAGGCTCTTTATAAAGGGTGGTTTGGTTCTATCCTGTTATAGTGTATGGGTTAGTACATAGTCTGGGAATCTAACCATTCTTTATAAAATGGATTAAATGGCATTTATTTTCTGGCAGCTTGGCCTGTCTGTCTGTCTGTCTATCTGTCTGTCTCTCTCTCTCTCTCTCTCTCTCTCTCTCTCGTTCTTAATAAAATGTCATTAGGGGAAAATGCATAGCCCACAAGTAACTTATAATCCATTAGTGTATGTATGAAGCCCACAAATAAGCAGCAGCATTGGGAATCAGTGTCAAATTTATTTGTATTTCAATTCTAAACACCAGATAACAGGTTTTTTCCTTCTATCAGGCTGATTTTAACACCAACGTTTCTGGAGTGGATGATCGAACACATATAAGCAGTGAAGACCTCGTGGACTTTTCTGGTATTTACTACTCTAATGAAGAATATTTTAGGAAACTAGAAGAGCTGAAGGCTGCCCACGTGGAAACTATGGCAAAGTTAGAGAAAATGTACCAGAATAAATTAAATTTAAATGAAGTTCAGCCAGTAATCATCAGGGAAGAAGCGCCTAGTGTCTCTTCCATGTAAGTTTGTACATAATGTTATTTGTGGACTCTAAAATAAAATGTATACTTAAAAGTACAGAACAAAATTATTTCAGAATATTTTCTGTCAAATATCCCTTATACTTTTTTTCCCCCTTGTACTTTTTTTCCCCCTTATACTTTGAATGATATATGACGGTAAGATTTTATTCAAAATGTTTAATGTTTCATCAACCTACTAGGTGACTTCTTGCTTTGAGGGTCATTTTGTGTCCATTTGATCTTTTTCCTTTGATCTGTCATTCATAGAACTGTAGTCATGTAGCAGAATATTTAGTCTGGGCCATTTTTAAATTATGAATATTAAAATTTAAAAGCCCTTATAATATGTGGATTAACATGAGCTCATTAAAGATACAGTACAAAGAGTTCAGGACTAAAACATAGATCTGATTCAAACTTTCCAAATAGTCTGTAATTTCAAGACCGATTTCTTTTTCTGCTATAAACTCTTCTATTTTGAAACTTGAGGCAAGTCCTTTAACTCATCTATTTGGTCAGTGCTGAATGAGCACCTCCTGTGTGCCAGACCTTACCTGGACACTGAGGACTCAAAATCAAGATGCCCTCAAGGAGCTCAAAGACTAGCTGAGAACCCAAAATTACAATACAACATGGTATAACAGTGTTATGAAGACAGAGCAAGAAGCAGTTGATCATGTCAAGGTGTCAGTGGAGGGACACAGGCAGGAATTTTCTACTGAAATCATATCTGAGTTCAGTTTTGAAGGAAGAATAGCTGCAGCAGATGCAGGAAGCAAGGAGTGGCCTTCTAGGCAGAGAAACCACATGTGCAAAGGCATGGTGGCATGAAAAGTCATGATGTGTGTGAGGGATGTGACTTAAGAATGGTGACTAGGGATAGGGAGAGGAGAAGTGGAACTGAAAAAGTAGGCAGGGGCTAATCTTGAAGGGCTTTATAATCTACACTTGACTTCATAACAGTAAAAATCATGGAAAAGTTTCAAGAAGGGGAGTGACATGATCAGATGTATGCTTTAAGATGTGACTCTAGAAAACGTGGATAAATTCAACAGAGGTTAGACACAAGGAGCCTTGGCTGTCTCAAGTTCTTCCCCTATAAAATGAGGGTGTTGAATTAGATAATTTATGAGCATCTTCCAGCTCTATTCTAAATAAAAATGATCATTTTTATAAGCCCTATCCAGCTCCTATCTTCTGATTATACCTTGATCTAAGAAAATATGTAATTCTTAATTTTTATTTTTGGTCATATACGACTGAAAGTGTAACCTAATTATTCCCCTCATTTAGGTCTGTCTTGGAAAAGAATTCCTATCACCCTATCTCATTAACAACATCGCTTTCAGAGCCTGATTTAAGTCATGCTTCCTCCTTGATTATGACTTCCTCTGAAGATGAGTTGCCCAACTTAGAAAAGGAGTATCCCGAGAAAAACAGAAGGATGACGTATGCGAAGGAGCTCATCAACAACATGTGGAGAAACTTTTCTGTTAAAGATTATATTCAGTGTGAAGATGCTAACTTCCCGGCAGTTGAAAAAACAAAGAAGAAACCTAAAGAATGGGTGCCAAAGATTACAGTACCTGAGCCTTTTCAAATGATGATCAGAGAACAGAAGAAAAAAGAAGAGAACATGAAATCTAAATCAGATATTGAAATGGTACAAAAACTGCTCAAAAAACAAGAAGAAGATTCAGAGTGTAAGAAAAAATTCCGAGCCAATCCAGTTCCAGCATTTGTCTTTCTCCCCCTTTATCATGATATAGTCAAGCAAAATGAAGAACGGAGAAAGACTATGAAGGAGAAATATAAAGAAGCTCTTTTGGCCTCACAAAAGCCATTTAAGTTTATTGCAAGGGAGGAACAAAAGCAAGCAATCCGAGAAAAGCAGCTGAGAGACTTTTTTAAGTCTAAAAAGAAAACAAATCGATTTAAAGCCAGACTTATACCTCGATCTACTTATGGTTTAATTTCCAATGACAGGTTAAAAGAAGAAGAGCTCTACAGAAACAATAGGGCACAGCTGAGAGCCCAAGAGCTTTTACTTAATTTATCCCCTTTACCTCGTAGACCAGCTCGCAGAAGTTTTGCTGCAAGGAAGTCCAAGTGTCCTGAACAGGCTGAAAAGTTGAAGTGTAAGCACAGGGCTAGGTGCCAGACTGCTGATTTTGGAGATGTTCCTGAGAGATATCAGAGACACCCCTCAGAACAGAAGTATCTAAAACCCCTAACAGTCTGTAAACCACCCGATCTTCATGCAGCCTCACATGCATCCACTAAAAGAGAGAAAATTTTGGCAGACATTGTAGCAGACGAAGAAAATTTAAAAGAAAAACGTTGGCCTTATCTGTCTCCAAAGCACAAGTCACCAGTAAGAAGTGGAAGTGCAAAGCGTGTGCCATATGACTGCAACCCTCCAATGCCCACAGTATCTTCCAGAGGAAGAGAACAAGCCACAAGGTAAATAACTAGGATACACTGCTAACTGACTTATGGTTGCTAAAATAGTGTATGCAGCACTATTGATTTTATGTCAGTGACTTTGAAAATATGAAGAAATTATTATATCTGGTAATATATTTTACTATATAATATAGGACATTTTGCCAGAGGGTGTTCTTCTAAGAAATGTATTTTCCATTTTAAGAATCTTCGGGGATAGAAAAGGTTTTAGTCAGCCTATTGATTACCAATTTCACAAGTCAGATCCTTCTCAAAAGGTTGCCGTTTTCATCCTTTGAATTATCCTGTGTTAAATCTTTGCTAAGCAACATTCTCATTGGCTTAAAGTGAATTAAGCCTTAGTTTATTGCCCTCAGGAGATCACTTGAGGAAAAGAAAATGTTGGAAGAAGAGAGAAATCGGATCCTAACTAAGCAGAAGCAAAGAATGAAAGAATTGCAGAAACTCCTGACAACACGGGCTAAGGCTTATGACTCACATCAAAGTTTAGCTCAAATGTCTAAATCCAGAATAAAATCTCTGAGGTATCACAAAAGAATCCTGAACCTCCAGATCACTGGTTTTCAAACTTTCTTTTTTTAATCAATATATACCAACATATATGAACAGATTAAGAATAGTATTAGTATTTTAGTTTCTGGATTCCAGTTACTATTAGTTACTTAAATTCAGCACACACTGACACACACACTCACATTCACTCACTCACCTCATGGTGAGAACCAACATGCATACTCACACACCTGATGATGAGGGCAATGAAGCCATGTTAAACAGAAATGTTTTACATTGTGGCCATAGTTAATATATCAGCATCTAATCTTTTTCTTTATATTATTGATTGCGTTATATAATATTGAGAAAAATCTTGATCCATACAGATAAAGCTCTTTTTTAACATCTTGCCACGTAACCTCAGAATATTCTTGAATAAACAGATATGTCAAAGAGCTTTGTTCTAAGGTTTGCACGAAATCCGATGACACAAATTAACACATTGGTGTTAATTAACATCAATTATGTGATGTGTTGATTAACATATGTGTTAATGTTTAGTGGTATATGTTGCATTTTGTTACACTTTTAATATAAATAAATAAAAATATTCACAGAACCCCTTTACAGAATGCTGGAATTCTTCAATACAAAGTTTGAAAATCAGTGTTCCAGAGGAACATTTTTGTGTTGCACATAAACATAAAAATGTTCATGTTTAAGTAGGAAAATAACTCCCCACAAAGCCAGGTAAGTAATATGATTTATTAATTTTTAATATAATCTATAAATGCCCCTAAAGTCTATATTTGCTTTTAATTACAAATATTTCTTTTTAACTATTTATTAAAAATAATAATAATTACATTCCTTTACAATGTATATTATATATGTTCCTTATAATGTGTATCAATGTGATTCATTGATGGAGGAAACTTAATTCGATGAACTTGAGCTAAAAATTCTTTATAATTATACTATTCATCCTTAGTTAACAGGATTTTTCATAATACCAACTTGTACATGATTAAGCATAATTATCATTTTTATTATAATTATTTTCTCTAATCCATGAAATCTTATTATCTTGGTAGAGTTAGTATATTTTACATAGAGAAAATAGCATAGTTGGATTCATTATAGGATCTTACACAATAAGTACATTTACTTTGAATTTATGTATTTGGTTCCTGTTTCTCTATATATTTATAGTCCCTCACTCCTCATTTCTCCCCTGACCTGTTATCATTTCATTAACTTTGCCACCAACCTATAGGAGATCTCATTTAAGGGAATAAAGAAGAGCAAGGTCTTGTTTTCAGCAGAAATTTCTTAAAGAGAAGATATCTAATTTGGACTAATTTTTCTTGGTTTATATACTTATAAATGAGATAGAGGGCATTCATTCATCGCTTCAGGCCAGTTTGAAGCCCCTTAATACATAATATCTTAAAGATTTCAGAACTGTCAAAGTACCCAGACTGCTCCCAGGATATAAAATGTGTGCTTTCAGAACCTAGTGTTTTTATTCTGCATTCCATAAAAATTTACCAATCTCGAAAAGGAATGGTGATAAACTAAACTGTGCTGATAATTTAATTTCTAATTTGTCATCTGAACTCAACGTTATATATGGAAGTTCTTATTTCTTTTTAAAATTCTATTCCTTTTTATTTGATTTTAGAAAGAGTGAAAAGGAAAGGATGAGAGAATACCGACAAGAACTAGAAGAAAGAGAAGAAAAATTAAAAAACAGGCCACTACTATTTGAAAGAGTTGCTCAGGTTGTGTTTGTTGAAATTTAAAAGCTATTGTCAGCATTGTTTTTAACATCTCCAGCTCTTAATTTACAGTTCATTTGTCTTATGTGTTATATAATGTATTGAAACATTATTTCTGTGACAGCTTCACCAAATTAGTCAAGTAAGTAGTTTTGCTTACATCTGAGCATTGGATCTTGTTGATGAGGCATGTATGCTTGATAAAGAACATGCTGCTAATTCAATCATTTTCAAAATAATAGTGTCACAACCTGTTTTTAATGGCTGATCTTTTTTCAGTACCAACTTGGCCAAATATTAAGGTGAGGCTTCGTGATATGATTTGGAAGTCTTTGGAGAATTAAAAAATGAAACAAAATACCTATTGAATCAGACTTATTTCTGCCAGTGGTTTTTTTCTTTGAGATATAACTGATAAACAGCACTGTATAAGTTTAAGGTATATAGCATAATGACTTCACGTATATAAATTGCAAAATTACCACAATAAGTTAACTTCTATCACTTCATATATTGTTAACAAAAAAATTTTTTTCCTTAGGAGAATTTTTAGGATTTACTCTTAGCAACTTTCAAATATACCATACAGCAGTGTTAACCATAGTCACCATGTTGTAATTTACATCCCCGAGACTTATTTCTCTTATAATTCAAGTTTGTACCTTTTGACCATCTTCATCCAGTTCCTCCTGGTAACCACAAATCTGATCTTTTTTTGAGTTTTTTATTTTTAGGTTCCACATATAAGTGAGGTCATACAGTATTTGTCTTTCTGTCTTACTTATTTTACTTAGTATAACATCCTCAAAATCCATCCATGTTGTTGCAAATGGCAGGGTTGCCTTCTTTCTATGGCTGAATAGTATTCCATTGTGTATATATTACCACATTTTCTTTATCTTTTTATCTTTTAATGGGCTCTTAGGTTGTTTCCATGTCTCGGCTATTATAAATAATGCTTCAGTGAATGTGGGAGTACAGATATCTCTTTGACATAGTGATTTTGTTTCCTTCAGATGCATACCAGGAAGTGGAATTGCTAGATCATGTGGTAGTTCTATTTTTAATTTTTAAAGAAACCTCCATACTGTTTTCCATAGTGGCTGTACTAATTTACATTCCCACCAACAATACACAATGGTTTCCTTTTCTCCACATCCTCACCAGCATATATTTCTTGTCTTTTTGACAATAGCCATTCTAACAGGTGTGAGGTTTTATCTCATTGTGGTTTCGATTTACATTTCCCTGATGATTAGTGATGTTGAACACTTTTTCTTTTACCTGTCAGCCATTTGAATATCTCCTCTGGAAAAATGTATACTCAGTCCTTTGCCCACTTTTATATTGTTTGTTTTTTTTTTGTTGTTGTTGTTTTTTGCTATTGACTTATATAAAGAACTTGAGTTCTTTATATATTTTGTATAACCCTTTATCAGATATATGATTTGCAAATATTTTCTCCCATTCAGTAGATTGCCTTTTCATTTTGTTGTTCAATTTTTTAAGGAATTCCTTTTCAATGGAAAAATAATTTGGTTCTATGAACAGTGAATCCCAATTTTACTAAATTTACACTGTTTTGCAATCTTTCTCTTTAGAGAGATTTGTTAATTTCAGATCATCTTTTCCTTAAGTACTCATAAGGGAGAGGTTCCTAGGTGTCATGGCTTAAAAATAGGATAACTAGAGGTTACAAGTGCTGTATTATGTGAATTTCAGGCTGTTACTTTTGGAGCTTTCTGCCAGCATGTGCCTGGGACAGATGAGTGTTATTACAACACTGTCCTTGTCAATGACTTTTTGAGGACTAGGGACATGTATTGTGGGTGAATCTACATATTACAGTCTGTCAAAGTTATAAGAACCCTTTGGTTTGATTTGGATATAATTTTATGTAGTGCTTGTCATTTTAAGTAGTGAGTTTCTTTTTAATGTCTCAGTTTCAACTTTAAGGGGAAAAATCATTATAAGCCGTTCTGCATTACTCAGCATAAAGTAATAAACTTTGGCTCAAAGCAGTTATCTCCAGCTCACAACTGCAGGTATTTATGTCCACTTGTCAAGATTTCCCACAGGCATCTACATTTATCTTGCCCCAAGCTAGATTTTCCTCTTTGATTTCCTATTTTGGTTGGGCCACTATTTGGATGACTGGGAACCACTTTTCCTCTCCATTCAGTTGTCACTAAGAGAACTGACAAGTTTTCTTCCTAAATAATATTTGGATCTACTTTTCTCCATTCTTGATGGTAAAATGCTAGGTGAAACCTCTGTTACTGCCTTAGTTAATATAATGAATGGTTTGACTGGTTTTCCTGCCTTGTTCTTTTCCATTGATATACCCATTCCCTTGTGAAAATGTTAGCCCTGGGTAGTTCATTAATAACTGCTGATAACAGTGGCAATTGCAGAGGAAGAAACTGAAGTTCAAAGAAGGTAATTCATAAGATTTATGGTTAGTCAATAATAAAACTAGGATTGGAACTCAAGTCACTCTGCTTCAAACACTTAACACTAAGCTGTTCTGCTTTCTCCCAAAAGACAAATCCAGGAGTCTTAGCATGGTATGCAGAATCCTCTATGATCTGATCTCTGTTAACCTATTTATTTTGTCTACCACTGCACTCCCCGCAGCCCCACTATGTACACCCTTTATTCTTAGGCCATATAAGACTAGTAGTTTTAAATTTGAAATCTTTATTCATTCTTTTTCTGAACATCCTTAGAGCCTCTTCCTATTTTTCCTCCTGCTCATTTCCAGTCTTAGTGTAAAATCACTTCTTACACTGTTGGCCCTGGTTGGGTTGGGGGTGCCCTTTCCTCTGTGTTCTTTTATTACCCTTTGCATACCTTTTTCTTTGCTCCTGCCACATGTATGGAAATTATCTAAGGATCTCTCTCCTTTCCAGCTTGTTGCTTTCAAGGACGGTGGTCAAATCTTTATATTCCCAGCATCTAGCACCTAGGACAACATCTGGCACAGAGGAGATGTTAATAAACAAATATTTGTTGAAACAAAACAATTATAATGATCAAATTAGCCAGATAATGACCTATCATTTTCTTTCTGGGATTAGACCAGGTTGAGAGCACTACCCTGATGATGTATTAGTGATGAGTCTCAGCATTAATAAGCAGTTTTGCCATGCTGTGAAATCCTACTGTTTCTAAGCACCAGAGAAAATGTGGCAAAATAAGTGATGTGTATGAAATTAAAACCATTAAGGAATTTTAAATGTTGAAAATATAGTTTCATAGCTATTATTTCTTCTACCACTTCTGATATATGTTGTTCCCTTTGCCTAAAATACTTCTTTCCCTACATACTGGGTACCCTGCCTCCCATGAAGGCTTGCCACAAGATATTTAGTAATTATTAAATAAATGAAAGGATTACTACAAATAAAGTTACAGTTATAAAAAGTATTTTTTTCCCTTCAGTCCTAGGGTATTGATAACAAACTTTCATCATATGTTATTTTGATTTCCTGAAGAAACAAAGCCAAAATTTTTTACAGACTATTTGATAGAAAAATAAATAACCATACGATTATTTTAACTGTTCCTGTTACCTCATAGTCTTTATCATTCTTTTGCATAGTGAAATGCAAGGGGGAAATGTTTATTTCAATTAGGAACAATTACATACTATTCACCTTGATATAAAATATTAAAGGTAATTAATTCCATATGCAGAGTGACTGGCAATGACTTTTTGCTTTGGTTTTGTTAACATAAATTAGTACATTTTTTTCTTGCAGTCTATTTTGTTGTGACCTTTGGTGCTAATTAAGAGTAGTTATATAATAAATTCACTCACAACTTTATTCATTACCCATTTGTAAGTGTTCATTGTGGTCTTGCTGCTGTCGAGTTATCCCCTAATCTAAGCCTATGATCCAGTACAGAACAAACTGTGTTGTCCTGTTTCTTGGACATTACAGGGCTTATAAACTGAGTAGATGTTAAATTGAATTTTAAACCAAATTAAGATGAAGGCTTAAGAGCACTAACTTTGATTAGTGTTTTAATCTCTTTTATATTTAATTTGCTTAGATCAGAATATACCATCCTTAATGCATTCAGAGTTGTGTTTGGGATTTCTTTATTCTGCTTTACAGTCTTTGGGGCATAATTCTTCTCACATTACTGTACCTTTCAGTTTCCCAAGGCTTGTCTGTTAGTATTCATAGCCTCTGGATGGGTGTTTACTTTCTTCTCTAAAAATTGTTATTCATAGTGGGTGCATTTCAGTAGCAGTTTGAGTGCTTCATTTTCAGTTTTCCAGAGTGTCAGAAAATGCACTGGTGATAGTTTTATCAATTGTAATTGGTCTCTGCTATTTTGATTTCTCCCATGAAACACTAGACTCCATAGTCCCTCATTATACTGGAGTACCGTGGTTGGGCAAATATCTGACAACTGCACTACTGAAGGCAGGCTTTAGGCTAACTTCAGTCTCCAGGATGACCACTATAACTTAGAGAAGGGAGCAGGTTGGAGTGGAAAAGACCCAGGAAAGGGTCAGGAGACTTGGTTCCATCACTTACTCTTCTTGTGACCTTAAGCTAACCGCAGAAGTCGGGGTAGAGGGAGTATCTTGGGTTTTCTTAGTTGTTAAATTTGGGGGTGAGACTTGCTGTTTTCCCACACCCTTTCCAGTGTAGGATACCACTTGTGCATTAGAATTGGGCCATTCCTGGTCACCTTGCTTTAGCCCTATACTAGGATGTTTGTATCCACTCATAGGAGCTAAAAGTGGACTAAAGCCAGGGAACTAGTGTGAACCCAGTCCTCTTGTGGCTCCATAAAGCCTGTTGTCTCAGGAACTGTGACGACTTCCAATTTGCTTCAGGTACGAGAGGGTCACCACAACTCCTATAGGTCCCAAAGCCAGAAAGTAACGTTCTGGAGATTTAAACCCAATTCTAAATTCATGTTCTTTTTGCTGTATCCATAGCTTCCTCTACAAAGTAAAGATAACACTGATGATTTTGATGGAGTAGAGGTAATTTATAAAAAGTAAAAATTACAGTAGGCACACAAAATAAAAGAACTTTCTGACAACTGTCACATGAACTATTTTCTTACTGATTTTTCCAGATATCTTTGAGCAGTCATAAAAGTGTATAAAACAGTTACAGTACAAAGAATAATTATATGTCAAAACTTATGTGGCCACCCAGGTCAATAAATAGAGCATTGCCAGCACCCCAGAAACTCTGTGCAATGCTCCCAGATCAAACCCCTCTCCCCTGCCCCTAGAGGTAACCACGCTACTAACTTTTGAGATAAGCGTTTCCTTGTTTTTCTTTGCAGTTTTACCACCTATATACCTATCCCTAAACAATATAGTTTAGTTTTGCCTGTTTGGGGCCTTTTATAATTGAATCATATTATGTACACTTTTGCGTTTTGTTTCTTTTGCTCAGTATTATGTTCATGAGATCCATCCATGTTGTGATGTATAGCTAGAGTTCATTCATTTTCATTGCTTTATTTTACTCTGTTGTCTGAAAAGATCACGATTTATCCTTCCTACTGTTGATAGACATTTATGTTGTTTCCAGTTTTGGATTGTTACAAACAATATCATCCTGAACATTTTTATACATGTCTCCTGGAGCACATATGTAGGAGTTTCTCTGTGTGTATACCTAGGAATAGAATTGCTGGTCAGAGGGTATGCATATTTTCAACGAACTGTGATTACTGAATTTAATTTTCACTGGAGCTTTTAACCAATACATTTTTAATAGCAATTTAAAATATTTTATTCTCATCTAAAAAGGTTTGTCTTTCCTATAGAAAAATGCAAGAATGGCAGCAGAAAAGCATTATTCTAACATCCTAAAAGCACTAGGAATATCTGATGAGTTTGTTTCAAAGAAAGGCCAATGTGGAAGAATATTTGAGTCCTTCAGCGATCAAGAGATGAAAAGTTTCACTGAAGATAAAGAAAGGTAACATATATAAGTCTGAATGGTATACCTCTGAAAAAATTCTTACCTGGAGGAAAGCATAAAATTCTGTTCTATAATATTTTTTAAAGGTCTTTTACCTAGTTGAATACATGTGAACTGATGTAAAATATGTTGATATTTTAACATGTTTGACATTCAAAATATTATACAGTGATGAAGTATCTTGTTTTTAAGGCAGAATAATTTACATTTCTGACTGGCATAAATAATGAAAATAAACATGCTTTCAAATGAAGTTAAAAGAGTAAACCAAGTTTTAAAATAAATTAGTTCTCAGAGGAATATTTACTTTAAAAAAAAAATGCCTGCAGCGCCTGATATTCCTAGGTGGTCTCCCATCCAAGTACTAACCAGGCTCCACCTTGCTTAGCTTCCAAGATCAGACCAGATCAGGCACGTTCAGGGGAGCATGGCCGTAGACAGAAATATTTACTTTTCCAACTGGCACTTTCATAGAGTTTTTCTGATGAATTGGAGCTTATACACCTGAGGAAGACTGACTACATGATGACGTATATTGCAAAGGGTTTGTTTACCTTTAAACCAAACCATTTTTCCTTTGAAAGATTGATAAATTTCTTCTTCTAGCTTTAATGAAGAAGAAAAAATAGAAGAAAGAGAGAATGAGGAAGAAAATTATTTTACTGATACCAACAGCCAGGATTCTTGCAGGGAAAAAGATGAAGCTGATGAAGAGAGTGAAGAAAAATCTGTCGAAGAATAAAACAGAATCAGCAGAGCCTCCTCCCTGTGTCTGTGCTGTTGTTTGCAGCATAGTGTATTAGCAGCTGTGTGGGTGTTAGCAGCTGTGCTTGTGTTAAGAATGTGGATGGGAACCCATCTGATGTGTGCAGGGCTCTCGAGCAAAGTCATCTGTAGCGGAAAAGGTCAAATCCTGCCGATTGGCCATTTGGTCAGTTAGAATAAGGCTTTGCCTATCATGTTTTAAAATTGCTACATATGGTCTGTTCACAACTTTGATCTTATTTGTATTTTTAGCTAACTTCAGTCTCCAGGATGACCACTATAACTTAGAGAAGGGAGCAGGTTGGAGTGGAAAAGACTCAGGAAAGGGTCAGGAGACTTGGTTCCATCACTTACTCTTCTTGTGACCTTAAGCTAACCGCAGAAGTCGGGGTAGAGGGAGTATCTTGGGTTTTCTTAGTTGTTAAATTTGGGGGTGAGACTTGCTGTTTTCCCACACCCTTTCCAGTGTAGGATACCACTTGTGCATTAGAATTGGGCCATTCCTGGTCACCTTGCTTTAGCCCTATACTAGGATGTTTGTATCCACTCATAGGAGCTAAAAGTGGACTAAAGCCAGGGAACTAGTGTGAACCCAGTCCTCTTGTGGCTCCATAAAGCCTGTTGTCTCAGGAACTGTGACGACTTCCAATTTGCTTCAGGTACGAGAGGGTCACCACAACTCCTACAGGTCCCAAAGCCAGAAAGTAACGTTCTGGAGATTTAAACCCAATTCTAAATTCATGTTCTTTTTGCTGTATCCATAGCTTCCTCTACAAAGTAAAGATAACACTGATGATTTTGATGGAGTAGAGGTAATTTATAAAAAGTAAAAATTACAGTAGGCACACAAAATAAAAGAACTTTCTGACAACTGTCACATGAACTATTTTCTTACTGATTTTTCCAGATATCTTTGAGCAGTCATAAAAGTGTATAAAACAGTTACAGTACAAAGAATAATTATATGTCAAAACTTATGTGGCCACCCAGGTCAATAAATAGAGCATTGCCAGCACCCCAGAAACTCTGTGCAATGCTCCCAGATCAAACCCCTCTCCCCTGCCCCTAGAGGTAACCACGCTACTAACTTTTGAGATAAGCGTTTCCTTGTTTTTCTTTGCAGTTTTACCACCTATATACCTATCCCTAAACAATATAGTTTAGTTTTGCCTGTTTGGGGCCTTTTATAATTGAATCATATTATGTACACTTTTGCGTTTTGTTTCTTTTGCTCAGTATTATGTTCATGAGATCCATCCATGTTGTGATGTATAGCTAGAGTTCATTCATTTTCATTGCTTTATTTTACTCTGTTGTCTGAAAAGATCACGATTTATCCTTCCTACTGTTGATAGACATTTATGTTGTTTCCAGTTTTGGATTGTTACAAACAATATCATCCTGAACATTTTTATACATGTCTCCTGGAGCACATATGTAGGAGTTTCTCTGTGTGTATACCTAGGAATAGAATTGCTGGTCAGAGGGTATGCATATTTTCAACGAACTGTGATTACTGAATTTAATTTTCACTGGAGCTTTTAACCAATACATTTTTAATAGCAATTTAAAATATTTTATTCTCATCTAAAAAGGTTTGTCTTTCCTATAGAAAAATGCAAGAATGGCAGCAGAAAAGCATTATTCTAACATCCTAAAAGCACTAGGAATATCTGATGAGTTTGTTTCAAAGAAAGGCCAATGTGGAAGAATATTTGAGTCCTTCAGCGATCAAGAGATGAAAAGTTTCACTGAAGATAAAGAAAGGTAACATATATAAGTCTGAATGGTATACCTCTGAAAAAATTCTTACCTGGAGGAAAGCATAAAATTCTGTTCTATAATATTTTTTAAAGGTCTTTTACCTAGTTGAATACATGTGAACTGATGTAAAATATGTTGATATTTTAACATGTTTGACATTCAAAATATTATACAGTGATGAAGTATCTTGTTTTTAAGGCAGAATAATTTACATTTCTGACTGGCATAAATAATGAAAATAAACATGCTTTCAAATGAAGTTAAAAGAGTAAACCAAGTTTTAAAATAAATTAGTTCTCAGAGGAATATTTACTTTAAAAAAAAAATGCCTGCAGCGCCTGATATTCCTAGGTGGTCTCCCATCCAAGTACTAACCAGGCTCCACCTTGCTTAGCTTCCAAGATCAGACCAGATCAGGCACGTTCAGGGGAGCATGGCCGTAGACAGAAATATTTACTTTTCCAACTGGCACTTTCATAGAGTTTTTCTGATGAATTGGAGCTTATACACCTGAGGAAGACTGACTACATGATGACGTATATTGCAAAGGGTTTGTTTACCTTTAAACCAAACCATTTTTCCTTTGAAAGATTGATAAATTTCTTCTTCTAGCTTTAATGAAGAAGAAAAAATAGAAGAAAGAGAGAATGAGGAAGAAAATTATTTTACTGATACCAACAGCCAGGATTCTTGCAGGGAAAAAGATGAAGCTGATGAAGAGAGTGAAGAAAAATCTGTCGAAGAATAAAACAGAATCAGCAGAGCCTCCTCCCTGTGTCTGTGCTGTTGTTTGCAGCATAGTGTATTAGCAGCTGTGTGGGTGTTAGCAGCTGTGCTTGTGTTAAGAATGTGGATGGGAACCCATCTGATGTGTGCAGGGCTCTCGAGCAAAGTCATCTGTAGCGGAAAAGGTCAAATCCTGCCGATTGGCCATTTGGTCAGTTAGAATAAGGCTTTGCCTATCATGTTTTAAAATTGCTACATATGGTCTGTTCACAACTTTGATCTTATTTGTATTTTTAAAAAGTGTTTGAGAATCACAGCTGTCACAAACTGATTAGTCATAAAAAATATATATTACTTCATTATTTTGGTGGGAAAAAATGGCTTAGCATTCAGAGCAGAGAGAAATATTGGCCTTTAGTGATTTGTTTGAAAAAAATTTTTTTCATTTTTTTAAAGCATGAATTAATAAATATTTTTAAATTATACTATTTGCTCATTCTTTTTCTCTGCAATACATCTCACAAAATGAATCCTCAAACTTATTTTACTAGGTATTTTAAGTTTCTTATCTGAGCCATTTTTCAAAATAAAATATAGAAAAAAATACATACTTGCAAATTTACATTCATTTCTACACTGAGAGTTTACTGTTAAATTATCCATAGTATCATCACTTTTTTTATCTTTAATTTTATTCTAAATTATTTTTGATATCTATATTATTAGAAAAGCATTTATATTCTTTTTAACCTTGTATATTGACAGATGGAAAGAATTATAGCATCGAGTTATAATTTTAATAAATATCAGCCCTGTTTTATATATGATGAAATTTGTACATAATAACTTGTCCAAGGCAAATCTCTAAAATAATTCAGATTTGACTCTTTAATACAAGGCCCAGCTGTACTCAACTTCTTACATATTATTACAGACACACTTTGTCTTTCTGTGCGTGATGTTAATTTGATTTTATGAATCTATCATTTTTCCTCTTTAAGTAGATTTTTGTTTTAAAAATTCAAACCTGTCATAAAGATGTGATAGGGTGAGACATTTTCTTTTCTAAAAACAATCAATCTCC
The DNA here is from genome assembly GCF_000151845.1 of Pteropus vampyrus. NCBI lineage: Eukaryota > Metazoa > Chordata > Mammalia > Chiroptera > Pteropodidae > Pteropus > Pteropus vampyrus. Next base: position 900,893 of record NW_011889352.1, read on the forward strand.
TTTAAAGAGGATGAACTAATAAAGGTGTATATAATAACAGTGTTTCCCAACTGACAGTTTATGTTTTAAATGAAGAAATAAGGTGATTTTTCTCAATTAAGGGCAAATATTTATCTGTAATTTCTTTCCTACACTTTGTATTAAACTATTTGTCACTAACATTAGATTGTAAACTTCTTGAATGTTGGCACCATTTAAAAATTCATCTTTGTAATTCTTTAATATTTTGCACAGGATTGTGCATATGGTAGGTACTTAATAAAGGCTTAGATGAGTAAGTAGATGAATATGTTTTTTAATTATATACTTCAAAATGAATACACATGGGATTAAAAACATTTCCCTTCTAATTTATTGAGAACCTATGAAACACAATCCACAAATTGTAATATTTTAAATATTACTTGTTTTCAAGGATTTGCTCCTCATTCTGTCTCTTCTCAGTTTTATGAGGAGAGTATAGGACTTGGTTTCAGAACTAATCTTCAGTTTTCTTTAAAAATGGGAATAGTACCTGTATTGAGTGGCTATAGGAAGGATTAGATGAAATGATGTTTGTAAAACTTCTTTGCAAACTAGGCTATTCAAATGATAGTGCCACAGTATAGGATATTCCTAAAGAAACTTTTAACTTTCGACACTTTTATTAAAATAAGATACAATGTGATTTAAATATTATTTGTTAGAAATAATGTGTGAACCCCCTTTTTAAAGACAGTGATCTGGTAAACATAAAGCCAAACTTAGAAGACATTGGCAGTTTCAAATCATTCTGTGCAAAAATCACTTTTTTTAGAAAGCCATCATATTGACAGCTGATTTATTTAATGTGTGATATTACACAATAAAAAGAGAAAAAAATTGAGAAGAAAAATAAGAAAATCTGGTATATGTCAAAAGTCAAGGAATAATATGCATGCTTAATCTAACTTTGAAAAGATGGTAAGACAAAAAAATGGCAATAGAATTTGCCTCTGGAACAAAGCCTGGGAGTAGGCAGTGGAAGACTTAGTTTTTTGTTTTGTTTTTTCCCTTCAACATATATATTAAAGAAAAATATAAATGAGGCTTTAGCCTTGTTGGAAGCTACTTTCTAGTCAAGGATTTAGAGTAGCTTGACAGCAAGAAAAGATAAAAATACTTATATCTTTTTCTGATACTAAAAAAAATGTATACATCGTAAACAGTTTATTTGAATCAGGGTCCAAACATTGCACTTGGTTAATAAGTCTCTTAAGTCGCTTTTTAATACATCTCTTTTTTCTTGCAATATTGTTGTTGAGGGACCTGGTCGTTTGTCCTGTAGAGTATCCCACTCTGAATTTTGTCATTTAATGTGTTCTCTGCGTTTCCTATAAATTAGTAGTAGTTAGATCTAAGCTTGATCAGATTTATATTTGATGTTTTCAGCAAGAATATTTCATAGGTCATAGTGTATATTTCCATCAAGGAAGTACATAATGTCTAATGATCTTTCCTTTTGTGATATTATCCACCATTGAAGATCATTGCTACAACTCCTCATGCCAATGCCTCTTCACTCATTTTAGAATTTACCAAAGACCACAGAGTCTTAGTTGTTACAAAAAGGAAAAAAGTGGGGAATGGGGAATTGAACGAAGGTGGTCAAAAGGTACAGACTTCCAGCTATCAGATAAATAACTACAAGGGGGTGTAATGTACAGCATGGTGACGATAGTTAACACAGCTGTACGGTATATTTGAAAGCCGATAAAAGAATAAATCTTAAAAGTTCTCACCACAAGGAAAAAAACATTTTTTAATGAGATGGTGGGTGTTAACTAAACTTTTTTTGTAGTATTCATTTCACAATACATGTGAGTCAAGTCAGTATGTGATACACCTCTTAAACTTACACGGTGCTGTATGTCAATTTTATATCAAAACTGAAAAAAAATCTAAATACAAAAAAAACAAGGAAAAATAACTAGACTAAATAGATATTCTAAATGTTAGTGTATCTGCTTTTATAGCTAGGAAATCTTAGAAACCAAAACGTTGTTCTTCAACTTCTCTACTTCTTTTCACATTCTTCTGGACACCACAAGTGTCTCATTTTTCCCTTTAGGAATCTGTAGCTCTATCTTATCACCCAATTTTATTGTTTTTGTTAGCTGAGGGTTTTTGCTTTTGCATTGTCCTTTTATATGGGGAATACACAAAGATTCGAACTAAACTGCTATCACTACCATCTTCCCAGAAAACTCTCAAGACTTAGTTTTCCTGTGTACGTTTTGAACTGTTTGAATTTTTTTTTACTATATTACTTAGAAAAAATAGTTAAAAGAAGGTAATAGACTAGGAATAAAAATTTTAGGTCCCTTCCACCACTGAAATGAAATGAAATAAAAAGATGGTGGTAATAAATGCAAGTACTGTAGAAAAAGTAAGTAGAAAAGCAAGATGAGAGGAATAACTGTTGCAAATTTAAATGAAGTGGTTAGGGATAGCAACCTTGTGAACAAAGCTCTGAAAGGGCGAGGGGTGGGCCCCGTGGATGTTGGAGGAGAAAGTGCTTTCTTTGGGCAGAGAAATGCCAGTGCTGAGCTCTGAGGGGGAGTGTGCTTGAGATATTTGGGGAACAACAAAGGGGGCCATGTGAGCAGAGGGAAGAGGAGGAAAAGACACAGGAAATGAGGTCAGAAAGGAAGGAGGTTGCAGGGAGAAGGGGTTCTTGTAAGGATTTTAGCTTCTTTGTGTGGGCAGCCATTGCGGGATTTTAACTAGGGTGACATAATCTGACAACATGTAGTGTCTTTCTGCAGCTGGGTGAGGATGGTCTGCAAGTAGCAAGGGCAAAAGCAGAATGGTCACCTAAGAGACCTTTTTAAAAACGTTTATTGCTAATCCAGATATGTCTAATTTCAAAGTGAGTTCTTCTACTATATGTTATGTACTAAAGTAGTCACAAAGGTGATTATACTTTTAATGTATGGGTAGTTTTTTTTCCCTCAAAACTATTATATTACAAATAAGCCATTAAAATATCCTTTTAAAAGGAAAATAAAAATCCTCTTAAGACCCGCTTACTACAATTTTGAGTATATAATATTTGAAATTCTTTTATTTTTCCATTAGAAGATGCTCCCCAAAAGAAGGGAAACTGACTAGCTTTAGTAATAGCATTGAGAAATTTAGACCAGCCCTCACAACTCAGTCCACTAGACTAAAAGCAGCAGTGAGGCCATCTTGCGAAAGTTCTTCTTTGTTGTTCTTATAATTAGGAATTAACCACTGGGTCACAGAAACGATCTTGAAATAAAGTAGTATTTTTCCAAGAAAAGGATATGGTAGAGATTGCCAGTTGTTCGGCCAATATTTATTTTCCCTTTCTTCCTTACTATTAGTCCCTTACTTTTGCTGTAGTCCCCTACAGTTTTGAGTATATAATATTTGAAATTATTTCAGTTGGCAATATGCCCAACTGAAAAAAAAACTATATGTATTTTTTTCCAACCTTCCTTGCAGCTAGGTAGTTATATGATACCATCCTAACCAGAGAGAAGTAAGTAGGGTTTTCAAGGAAAGGCCTTTAGAAGAGAAAGACTTGGCTGGCTTGACGTTTTGGTCTTTGCCTTTTCTCTTTCCTCCTTCTTCCTTCTTGGAAATTGAATGTGATGGTTAGAGTCAGAATAGCCATCTTATAATCATGAGGAAAGGCCAAGGGAAGTCTGAGAGACTTTGGCCCCCAGACTTTTGATACACAGAATCAATACAAGCAACTGCCAACTTCCAGTCTGGATGTTACCTTGTTTAAATCTGCCATTTGTGTTTTCTATTAAATGTAGCAGAACATAGTTCCTAATTCAAGACATATACCCAACCAATCATTAAACAGACTTTGGAAAGAAGTGACATTTCTGAATTTTCATAAGTTACATATGCCTGTAATGTTAAACATGTACACTGAGGTCAATCTTTTACATCTCTTTGAGGGATGCTCACTTTTTTCAAGAAGAAAAATATTCCCTGCATTTATATATGAGGAAAGAAATACAAAACAGGACATTAACACTCTAAAGAAAAAACACAATGGAGCCCTTCTCAAACAAATAACAATATTTCTGTTAATCTTACATTATTAATAAAAAGAAGTATATTTTATTATGAAAACAAGCTATCTAGTGGCACCTTATGCTCCAGTGGATTAAGCTACAGTATTTTTGTGCCAACCTTAAAAGTTTTTTTTCTGAGAACTGTGCCAAGAAAATGTGTAGCTGAGGAACTGAAATGCTTCATGAGAAACATGGAGACATAGAAACCAAAATCAGGCAGGAGAAAGCCAAAGTACATTTTTCAAAATGTTCACTAATATAAAACCAGCCCACTAAATAAAGGTAATATCAATGACATTATGGACAAATATATACATAATTAACAATGAGTACCATACAATTAATTTTCATTATTCCTTGTTCATCAAGAAATTTTGAGAACATCTCTTTCTCCCATAGTTTTTATGAGATTTTGTAAGTTTGTTTTATTCTCAGGGGAGTGGAGAGAAACTGTTTTGCTTCAGCTTTTCTTTCTGTCACAAGGAGACTCTGAATCAACATTTCCTATTACTGTGCTACTAGTTCTACTGCTCTCCAATCTCCCCAGTTTCCGATCTCAGACCAACCCGGTGAGCTAGACTAGCTCAAAAGGCTCTCTGGGGCCTACCATCACATTTCTGGAACCATTAAGGGAGTACACATTTTAAGAAAAGACTAAAGGAGGAGAGTTTGAAAGTATTAAATATAAGAATCTTTTGCTTGTATAACTCCATAGTTTTTGAAGTATTTCACATTATATCATTGCAGTCTCGCATCCAACCTTTGCGGCAGGAGAGGAAATTAAATAATCCAGCAATGTCATGCAACCAGTTAATGACAAAACCTGGATCATTGTCTTCTGCTAGTTCAACTATGCCAGTCTACACTCTAAGGAATGTTACCTTTAAAACAGAAGTCAGGATCAGTTGAAGCTCTAAGTTAACTCAGAAACAAGCAAAACAATAGTTTTATTCAAGGAAAGCACAGATTTTGATCCTTAGAATAGATCTCACTAAAGGTATACAGGAACTTTTGTGTTCAAAATCTTCATAATCTAGAAACTTAAACAATACCCCAAATATAATATAAGACATCCAGAGAAACTAATGAAAAACTGTTGTCTTATTTTACAAGTATCTTTTATGTTCATGGTAAACAACAAAATAGAAGGGTCTAAAATTTTAAAACCAGTATCCTTTCAGAAATGTTACATGTGTGTATATAAATATTCTATAATACATACATACACACACACACACACACACACACACACATATAGTCTATGATGGATAAATTCTATATTATATATGAGCTATATGTCTATATCCCACAAATGATGTTACAGATTTCATATGTACTTGCTGCCATCTGTATCACTCTCAAAGATGTCACCACTTTGCAGACAACCTGTCCTTCGCCAGACCTCTTAGACTTTCGACCTTTGATTTCCTCATTTCCAGGGATGACATCTCTTCTACCTCATCCAGACACCCCAAAATCATTCCTTTGATTCCACACTGACGACAACCTCTACTGACTTTTACCTTCATTGCTTTTTCTTTTGTTTACAGATTTCCAAATGTTGTTAAGCTCTAGAGTCATCTACTCTTGTTTCTTCTCTTGTCCTTGTGGCTTTATGCTTGTTTTATTCTTTTGTTTTCATTTTGGTAGTTTCAAGAGGGCCCAGATGGTCAGAGCATTCCTCATTTTGCAATATTCTCTCTTTTTCTGGTTATTTTCCTGGTATTTTGCTTTCTCTGCCAGTAATTTCTATTTCATTTGTCTTGTAAGGGATCCTGAGGGCTCCCTCCATGATCCCCTTCTTTTGTCTCCATAAGTGATGCCATCCTTTCCCAGTAGCATCTACTACTGAAAACTCTAAAATCCATATCTCAATCTCAGACCCCTCTGCTGAGCTTTACATTTAATGACTCAAATACATCTTAAATACACCATGTCCAAAACTAATCTTTGATTTTCTTGCTTTTCCATTAGACAACACTGCCATCTTGCCAGTTAGTTGCTCAAGTCAGAAACCTGGGAGTTTTCAGCCTTGGTTCCTGCTTCTTTCTTATCTTCTACATCTAAGCCCTCAGCAAGTCCTATTGGAAATATCCACAGTCTAAGATCATAGTTTCTTTCCATTTCCACCTACCCTACTCTAGTCCAAATCACTGTCACCGATCACCTATGTCACTGGAATGAAGCCTTTTATGAATGCGTACCCTATAAGAAAGAGAAATTCAAGTACACACCTTCAATGTATTTTTATTTTTATGTTTATATTTTAATATTTTATTACTTTATATTTTATAAATATTTATTTTATGTATTTATATTTTTATATACATACATACTTTTACATAGTATGCTACTATGCTAACATTATGTATATTATAAAACATGTATAAAAATATTTTTTAAAAATTAAGATTAGAATATAACATTATCTTAAAAGTAATTTTTAAAATGTAATAATCATATAAAAACTTGCTCCATGAGAGGAAGGTGGTTAAGTACACTTCTTCATTTTTGGATATGTTGGTTTAACACTTTGTGATAAAGCAATTTAAAAGACTGGTTCTAAGTTGAGTGTATGTATCCAAGCTGGGCTTGAATATCTGTCAAGATACCCCTAGAAGCTCAATGCTCAGTATATAGTATTCGCAAATGGTGGTGTTCGTTGTTAATTACAGTGGACAAAAGTTCTTATATCAATAGTCTCCTTGATAATTTTAAATTTTTTTGGCTTACTCCAAGTAAGACTGATGAGATCACTATTATTTTTGCCTCCTTATGTGGCTGATTTAGAGCTTGTACCTAGTGCAGGAAAAGCACTCTGATATTTTCTTGTTCCCCTTGTATTTGTGTTAAGAGTATTATTCTCAATCAGAGGTTTCTTTGCAGGATTTTCTTTTAAAGCCTCTTGTCCATTTTATGAGGATTGGTTTTAGAAAGCTGCTGATATAATCTGTGAAGCTACCTAATAGGGCACGTATAACCTCAGACACATGGCCACAAGTTCCATGTGAACAAAGGCAAAGGCACTGTCCCAGGGTGGCACATGATTGAGGTCCAGACCATGTGAGCAGACAAAAAAAAAAAAAAAGACAGTGACAATCCACATATTAAATTTTGGTAAGCTTTATTTCTTTTTTAGATAAAATTAGTAGAACTTTTCTAGTACCAGTTTCTGCACCAAATAGGGCATCTCACACCCCTCCAACCTGGTGAGTGCATCCCACTTTGGAAATGACTGGTTTGGCCTCGCCCCTCATCCCCCAATCCTTTCCTCTCTTGCTCAGGCCATCAGTACGGCTAGAGTGAAGAATTATTGTAAAAATGTGGTTGCAAAGGCAAGAAGGGCAGAGAATAAAGAGCCACTTGTTCTACATCACTGAGTACACACATATCCTCAAATTTGCTAATAAACTGAGTTTACAGTGCAGCACGGTAGAGGCAGGGTGAACTAGAACTCCCCTGTCCACCCTGTGTTCAGTCTGCCCCTATGTCTAGTCCACCCTGTGTCCAAGTGATTCTTGGAGATTTGGGCAAGGAATGAAGGGATGCCTTTGCTGTAAGTCAAGGTCAGAGTGTTTTGTAATGTGACTTAGGCAGGGGCAAGGGCAAATATAAGATAATGAGGTGAGAAAAATATGTTTATAGGAATAAGACTTCTTTGTGCAGATCAGATGTGGAGCTTTAGAAGAACATACATCCTTAACTGTGGAAATGTTTGATTTTATGCTCTGGGAGAAAGCCCGCATGGAATGGAAGTCTCACAGGCATCCTAGGATCCAGAGTTTACCCCTTCTCAAGAGATTTGGGGGTAGGAGAAATAAGAAAGGCTTGTTTACCTTTCTTCTTTGCAGAGCCAGCAGAAATGGCGTTAAGGGCTCAGAAGACTGCTCATTTTCAGTAGAAGCCCTTGGATGCAAAATTTGCAAGACAAAAGAAAGAAGAGGATAGGAGTTTCATTACTTTTGTGGGGGAGGACTGGTTTGCCTTGGGTAAAGGAGAGTGTAGTGGGGAAGGAGGGACAGAAAATAGAGAAGAGTTGAAGGAGAACCAGCTTTTACATTCTTGCCTTTGTGCATCCAGGAGAGCAGGGCCTAGGGCCTGATTTTCCATTCCCTACTCCCGTTTGCTAAGAGAACTTTTAAATCTCTTGGGTGTATATGCGCGCGCGCGCGCGTGTGTGTGTGTGTGTGTGTGTGTGTGTGTTTTCCCAGTAAGGAGGAAATCCTTATATAGACACTTGCCAAAACTCCTCAGTTAAGCCTAATACAGTTATTTCTCCTTTTTTTTTTTTTTTAATAACATGGTAGAATTTTCAGGACAGCATAAAAACCTAGAGACCATCAAAGGACTATTCAGTTGTTTTACCTTCTCTATACCAAATAAATTACATAATATTCAGATATTACCACCTGGTTTACACCCTCTGTAAAATCTTTTTATCTTCAACCTTCTGAGTAGATGTAGCTCCTTACCCTCACACAACACACCTTTCAGAGGGT